>NW_009207554.1:0-31974 GCF_000690835.1 Fulmarus glacialis
TCAAAGAAGCCAAAATTCTGCCGGTGGCAGAAATTTGAAATAGTCTATCACTGTAATTACCTTTGTGTTTGTATAACACTCAGCATGACCAGAGCCCAATACTCAGCAAGATGTGGGAGTTAACAAAATATAAATAATAAATGTGTATCAGAAAGATCATAGTGCTAAGTTCAAACCAAAAAAAGGGCTTCTCTTTCCTACGAAGAGTTTTCCATTTCCTGTTTGTTCAGGGAAGATACTAAGCTTATGTTTTAGTCTGGTTGAAGGATTCAAACTGATTTAAAAGAGATTTGCTTTAAAGCAAGCAGACAGTGTCTATATTATGAGTTTTGTATTTTTTTTCCAGCTCCTTTCCTGCACAGCACATACTCATCAATCATATTGGGAGGCTGACTTATATTCTCCACACTTTACCACTAACTGGATTACAGAGCTGAAAATCTTACTCAAAGTTTAAAATGTGATAAAAGTAATCAAATTGTTCGAGTCAAATTCTAACTGTGGTGAATAGATGGCACTAATTACCTTTTCTTATTATGCTACAAATGTAGTTTACTCCATCTTTATTCATGAAGTAGTATCATATAGCCCACCAAGGGGACTGCAGCAGTATGTAATATTGGCATATTTGTTTTTCGTTCTTATTTTTCCTCTTCATCAGTATTCTGGAGGTGTGGTTTTAGACTGAAATATATTGCTATGCGGGACTTTCTCATGTCTTGGTGTACTTACTGCACCCTGCAGATTTCCGAAGTTGAACTTACATAAAAGAACTCAAAGAACTCCAATAATAAAAATAAGTGGCAGATTTACTGGGGGCAATTAGTTGTCTTTTTTTCCTTTTTTTCCTTTTTTTCCTTTTTTTCCTTTTTTTCCTTTTTTTCCATTTTTAGAAAAGTGCAAGTGTACACAAGTAACATTCATAATGTGGGGGTAATCAGTCTGAGTTTGGGCTTAGGATGTTGCAGTCATTGTGAAGTTAGACTAAACTTAGCAAGGTTAGGTTTGCTTTATGTAGGAGTTATCAAGCTAGTAACAACGAAATCTACTAGTTCACAGCTAAAAGTGTATCTCTGGCTCAGATGCCATTCTGTGAAGAAATTCTGTCAATAGTCTATATTTTGTATAGTCCACGGCTGAAATGTTTGGTTTTGGGGTTTTTTTTGGACTACAAAACAGACAAGGAAAAAGCATTCTAGCGGTTTCCTTCCTTCTTCTCTTTGAAGAACCCTGCCTTCTTAGGAAAATGTCTTGAAAAATCATGGTCTTTCTGCAGCTGAAGTATTTGTTAAAGAAAACTGACAAAGGATGAGGTTTCTGTGCAATTTCAGTACCACCTTTGTTTCCAGACATGCATTTTATCTGATCTTTATGCAGTATTCAGAGACATCAAGTGCTTATATTTTGAATGTACTACTGCAACAGTTTTGCTACATTTAGGGAGGAAATGGGAGAGGATGAGAGAAAGCATTGTGCCACCTATCCTCTCTGCAGAAAAGCAGACAGAATTCTTGCTTATGTTCCCTGAGTGTGTTGCCCTTACTCTTAGGATAATCCCTCAGGTACAAAGGTTAGGAAAAAAAATTTGTGTAAAGGAGGTTTCATCTAAGCATGTTACCCCTATAATTTCACTGGCACTGGGACACAAAGGATGAGTGATTCAGAGAATTTGCACTATAACCTTTCTCCCATGCTCACATGGAAAACAGACAACTTTAGCGGAGGAAGTAATAAAATTTGCAAGATCAGACTATCAGATTCATTCAGAGCTTGATTTTCAGATAATAAATGACTACTAGCAAGAGATAATAAGGCCCAGTTTCCTCCTTTTTGTCTTTAAAAATAAAAACTACTAAACTCCAGGATTTTATGCATAAATCCAGAAATTGCTATGTTGGAGGCTTCCAGCTAGATACCATTAGCCATTTCAAGGTGACTGCCCATCTCCTGTTTTACATTACTGTCCTGATTTCAGTTGGGATAGAGTTAATTTTCTTCCTAGTAGCTGGTATAGTGCTGTGTTTTGGATTTAATATGAGAATAATATTGATAGCACACTGAAGTTTTAGTTGTTGCTGAGCAGTGCTTACTTTAAGTCAAGGACTTTTCAGCTTCTTCTACTGCTCTGCCAGCGAGGAGGCTGGAGGTGCACAAGAAGCTGGGAGGGGACACAGCCAGGACAGCTGACCCAAACTGACCAAAGGGATATTCCATACCATATGACGTCATGCTGAACAAAAACTGGGGATGTTGGCCAGGCGGGGCGTGAGGCTGCTGCTTGGGAACTGGCTGGACATCGGTCAGTGGGTGGTGAGCAATTGCATTGTCCATCACTTGTTTTGTATATTTTTTTATCATT
Source organism: Fulmarus glacialis (assembly GCF_000690835.1). Taxonomy (NCBI): domain Eukaryota; kingdom Metazoa; phylum Chordata; class Aves; order Procellariiformes; family Procellariidae; genus Fulmarus; species Fulmarus glacialis. The sequence goes on from NW_009207554.1 coordinate 2,360, forward strand.
ATTATTATTTTCCCTTCCTTTTCTGTCCTATTAAATTGTCTTTATCTTAACCCACGAGTTTTACCTTTTTTTCAATTCTCTCTCCCAACCCACTGAGGGGGGGATGAGCAAATGGTTGTGTGGTGCTTAGTTGCTGGCTAGGGTTAAACTACGACAGTCCTTGTTATGCCTAATGAACAAGGGAAAAAAGAAACAAATTCATCTTTCAGATGAAATCTCACCTTTACATCTAAGCAATTGAGCCAGCAAACAAATTAACTTTTTAAAATAATTAACCTCAACATTCAAAAAGAAAAGCAAAACTTTGACCAATGCTATATGATTTGTGCCAACTTTTGAGTGATATTATCCAAGATGTTCTTTTTGTTTTTATAAATTTTGTAAGAAAATGGCGCTCAGGAGAGAAAACATTATGTGAGAGTCAATTCCTATCTGAATAACAACTACCTGCTTCTTACATACGGGCTTTGGGTCCAGCTAGTACTATAGCAGGAACAAGGCACAGATCATACCAATTTCTTTGGAAATTTCTTTTAAGGCTTGGTTGCTTACATATGGAAAGTCCAACCATTAGCAGACTTCGCTGTGGTACTGGTGTATTTTCAAGGTCTCAGAGCCTGGTGACAATACTGCAAAGAGAAAAAAAATTTCCTTGCAGCTTGGAGAAGATTCGGATGAGAGTTTTAGGGCAACACTATGATGGAAAACACTTCCATTAAATCTGAGGCTTCAATTCCCTCCAATACTACCTTCTTCTACCTGAAGACAAGAACATGGTCAGGCTGACACAGCTGGACTGGAAAGTATTTTCTCATTCCCCCAAAGGATTCTGGGTGTTGGATCTTGAGCTACCTTTGCTGATGATTGCTCCATGACAATAAATAATATTTTAAAGAAAAACATCTTAAATTTCTTTACAATCTCAGTGTAGAAACTGCTTCAGCCACTGTTGAAATGCAAAAGAATACATTTTAAATATATTTCCAGAATAGCTGAAAATGAACTAGAATAATTCTATGCAGTCATCTGTTCGGTTTCTAATGAGAATTCTCTTCCATGTGTTTTTCAGGGGTTATATAGAATCATAGAATCATAGAATCATTTAGTTTGGAAAAGACCTTTAAGATCATTGAGTCCAACTGTAAACCTAACACTGCCAAGTCCACCACTAAACCATGTCCCTAAGCAACACATCTACACCTCTTTTAAATCCTTCCAGGGATGGTGATTCAACCACTTCCCTGGGCAGCCTGTTCCAATGCTTAACAACCCTTTCAGTGAAGAAATTTTTCCTAATATACAACCTAAGCCTCCCCTGGTGCAATTTGAAGCCATTTCCTTCCATCCTATCACTTGCTACTTAAGAAAAGAGACTGACACCCACCTCGCTACAACCTCCTTTCAGGTAGTTCTAGGGAGTGATAAGGTCTCCCCTCAACCTCCTCTTCTCCAGGCTAAACAGCCCCAGTTCCCTCAGCCACTCCTCATACGATTTGTTCTCCAGACCCTTCACCAGCTTCGTTGCCCTTCTCTGGACATACTCCAGCACCTCCATGTCCTTCTTGTAGTGAGGGGCCCAAAACTGAACACGCTATTCGAGGTGCGGCCTCACCGATGCTGAGATGGGGACAATCCCTACTCCTGCTAGCCGCACTATTTCTGATACAGGCCAGGATGTTGCTGGCCTTCTTGGCCACCTGGGCACACTGCCAGCTCATGTTCAGCCGGCTGTTAACCAGCACCCCCAGGTCTTTTTCCGCCAGGCAGCTTTCCAGCCACTCTTCCCCAAGCCTGTAGCGTTGCATGGGGTTGTTGTGACCCAAGTGCAGGACGAGGCACTTAGCCTTCTTGAGCCTCATACGATTGGCCTCAGCCCATCGATCCAACCTGTCCAAATCCCTCTGTAGAGCCTTCCTACTCTCGAGCAGATCAACACTCCCACCCAACTTGGTGTCATCTACAAACTTACTGAGGATGCATTCGATCCCCTCATCCAGATCATAGATAAAGATATTAAAGAGAACTGGCCCCGAAACTGAGCCCTGGGGAACACCACTTGTGCCTGGCCACCAACTGGATTTAACTCCATTCACCACACTCTTTGGGCCCAGCCATCCCGCCAGTTTTTTACCTAGCAAAGAGTTTGCCCGTCCAAACCATGAGCAGCCAGTTATTCCAGGAGAATGCTGTGGGGAACGATGTCCAAGGCTTTACTAAAGTCTAGATAGACAACATCCACAGCCTTTCCCTCGTCCACTAAGTGGATCACCTTGTCATAGAAAGGGATCAGGTTAGTCAAGAAGGACCCGCCTTTCATAAACCCATCCCGACTGAGCCTGATCCAGTATGTGTCGCACGATGGCGCTCAGCATGATCTGCTCCATAACCTTTGCCGGCACCGAGGTCAGACTGACAGGCCTGTAGTTCCCTGGATCCTCCTTCTGGCCCTTCTTGTAGATGGGCGTCACATTTGCTAACCTCCAGTCAACTGGGACCTCTCCGGTTAGCCAGGACTGCTGATAAACAATTGAAAGTGGTGTGGTGAGCACTTCTGCCAGCTCCCTCAGGACCCTTGGGTAAATCCCATGTGGTCCCATAGACTTGTGCATGTGTAGGTGGTGTAGCAGGTTGCTAACCATTTCCCCTTGGATTATGCGGGCTTCATTCTTCTTCCCATCTGTGTCTTCCAGCTCAGGGGGCTGGGTACCCGGAGAACAATTGGTTTTACTATTAAGTGCTGAGGCAAAGAAGGCATTAAGTACTCCATCCTTTTCCTCATCCTTTGTCACTCTGTTTCGCCCCGCATCCAATAAAGGATGGAGTTTCTCCGTAGGCTTCCTCTTATTGCTAATGTATTTATAGAAATATTTTTTATTTTATTATGTCACTAGCCAGATTATATTCTAGTTGGGTTTTGGCCCTTCTAATTTTCTCCCTGCATAACCTCACAACATCCTTGTAGTCCTCCTGAGTTGCCTCCCCCTTCTTCCAAAGGTAAAACTCTCCTTTTTTGCCTGACTTCCAGCCAAAGCTCTCTGTAGAGCCAGGCCGGTCTTCTTCCCCGCTGGCTCATCTTTCCACACATGGGGGCAGCCTGCTCTTGTGCCTTTAAGATTTCCTTCTTGAAGAATGTCCTTCCTGGACTCCTTTGCCCTTCAGGACTGCCTCCCAAGGGACTCTGTCAACCAGGTCCCCAAACAGGCCAAAATCTGCCCTCCGGAAGTCCAAGGTAGCAGTTGTGCTGATCCTCGTCCTTACTTCTCCGAGAATCGAAAACTATCATTTTGTCATCGATATGCCCAAGACGGCCTCCAGCCGTCACATCACCCACAGATCCAGTGGGGCGCCTTCCCTAGCTGGCTCACTCACCAGCTGTGTCAGGAAGCTAATCTTCCACACACTCCAGGAACCTCCCAGACTGTTTCCTCTCCACTGTATTGTATTTCCAGAAGACAGGTGGGAAGTCCCCCACGAGAACAAGGGCTAGCGATTGTGAGACTTCTCCCAGCTGCTTCTGGAATATTTCATTTGCCTTGTCATCCTGGTTGGGTGGTCTATAACAGACTCCCACCATGATATCTGCCTTGTTGGCCTTTCCCCTGATTCTTACCCATAAACACTCAAGCCTACCATCACCATCACCATATACTAGCTGCAATGAGGCACAATATCTAGGTTTTATTGGTCTAATACAAAACAACACAGAACAAGCAGAACGATTACCATCTAAAGGTAAATCTACCAATTATTAATACTAATGTAATATTAGAAATGATTGGAAAGTGGATCATGATTCTGACAGTGATAGAAACATTTCATTAAGGAAGGGAGGCAGTGCTCTAGAAGAAAAGACTTCGCAATTGACAAGATGAATGGAGATGCAATTTTGCCTGGAATGGTAAAGATAGCATTAACTGAAATCAAACTTACTCTTGCACATGCAGAAGTAGTTTTTAATTGCTAAAAAAAAATTTGTAATTTTAGAACTGCATAGTAACAGAGTATTATTTGAAATAATTTTAGTATAGCTTCTCAGCATGAAGAACTTCTTGAAACTGCTGTTGTTGCTAATGTCTGGGAAAATATCAAAAAAGACAGAGAAAGAGCCATTGAAACAACAAATATCTTGCAGAGTGTTAGCCATAGAACTTCAAAGATATTGTCTGACTGCTAGAGCAAGACAGTGTTGTTTCCTAAGACTGAGTAATCATTAAATATATGGATCCTCAGTTGAAAAAAAAACCCAAAACTTTTGACGTTACCCCAAATATTTTTGTTTCTCTTGAGGAAACAATTTAAGATTCAGTTAAGATGGTTTATTCTTTTCTGTGGCTTGCTGCCTCCAAGGGAATATCAACATTTCTAATAGTTGTTGACTGCTAACTAACTAACTAAGTAGTGCTAACTGTAGTAGTCAACTTAATGCTTGATTATCTTTAAGACAAGAACGAATCTACATTGCATTATATGTGTATACATACATAAAATATTAAAAATATACTACAAGAACATTTTTTGTGCTGTGGCAATGTATCACCCTTTGTACCTCACAGTATAAGCCTTCACTTTTGGGAAATATCACTGAATTGACAAACTAACAGGGGAAAAAGGAATATCTTCCAGATTCTAGCTAATTGCTCACAATACTCTACAGTAAAAAAACTGAGCTGTTGCCACTTGATCTTGAAGTTTTGTTAATAAAAGGTTACTATCTTTTTTCACTCATCTCCAGAAGAATTTCAGCGTTACCAGATTTATTTCATTTTGTGAATGTATACAGCAATACTGAGGATAATGACAGGATGGTTATCTTCATATTACACAGTTCAAAGGATCTTGAAATATTTTCCATGCTTTAAAAGTTGTTTTTTTTTTTTTTATGGGGGTAGAGGAGGTACATTAGGAAAGTATTACATATTTGGGTGCTATTACTTAAGTTCTTTAGGGATTGTTAAAATAGGTTGATGTATTTTGTGTCTTCAGTAGTATTTCAGTAAATGAACAGAATTTGTATTTGTCACAGTGTCCTAAATGTTGCGGATTTTTCTGATATTGTCTTAGAAATGAGATATATCTGGTCTTGAATTTGCTGAATTTTATGACATGATGCATTTGTTGAAAGAGAAATTACAACAAAGACTGGACGTCATTAGATGAGCATAAATGACAGCTCATCTAAAAGCACACCAAGACAGAAAAAAATGGGAAGGGTTGTCAACTCAGTGGTAAACAGCAGTTTCCGAAATGTGACTTCATGTTTTGATTTGTATAAACCTAATTCATAATGCCAGACTAGACCCCCTCACTCTTAAACAAAATGACTTTGTAGAAAACCATAAGGATTGCTGGAGGTTTGAAGACCTGATAAAAAGCTAGATAAGGAATGTTTTTGTGAAAGATATTTTGTAGTAAAAGATTCAAAAAGAGAATGTCTACAGGTCTCCTATCTTCCTATTGGATTAGATCCATTTTAAGTCATACTTCTATCAGTTTCTTAAAACATTTAATATTCTTTCTATTCATCTAATGCAGCAGGAAAATTAATATTTTTTCCTAAGGTACATGGAGTTACAGAAATTTTAAATATATTGTTACTGTCATAACAGAGCTTAAAATGAAAAAAAAAATTACTGTAAGAGACTTCATAAATGACCATATTACATATAACGTACTATATTAATTATACTATGTGTTATTCTTATGTAAATTATTTTATTTTGTTATTTATAAAATAAGTACTGCTTGAATGATACAAATGCAGCTTATGATAATATAATTAGATGTATGTTACAGAAATTTGTATTTTCCTAAAAGAATCTGACAAATTAAACTATTTAGGTGATTGTCACTTCATTTTCCCCAACATTGGACACTTTTAAGATTCAGCTGGACAGGATGCTGGGACATCTTGTCTAGATCATGTTTTTGCTAAGAAAGGTTGGACCAGATGATCCTTGAGGTCCCTTCCAACCTGCTATTCTATGATTCTGTGATTCTATGATTTCATTCAGGGAGTGTGGTCACCCTGCCAGTACCATACATTTCAAATGGAAAAAATTTGAACCTCCTGTAACACTTTGCATTTTGAATAGCAAGAAGGCAGAGCTGAAACTTATAACAAAAAACTGGGTAATGTAAGGAGAAGAAAGGGATCTGCATCTCTCAGGCAGGCTGCTCACCAGCTGAAAGCTCTCTTCTGTTACAGCGCTCTGCTGGGTGTTACCTTGGAACCCCATGCTTCTAAAGGGTCAGGAACAGGTAAGATCAGCTGTGCTGTCTCTACTAAAGTAAGTACTAAATCTGTGAGTATCTGTAGTCTGAAATATTAGGAAAATGCATGTGACAACATAGCTTGTGGTAGATGATGTCATTTATTTACAAGAATGCAGCAAAAATTATCAAGTCTCGTAAGAAATTTCCCCTCAGCTTTAAATCTCTTCTCTGCAAGAATTAGCTGATAAAAAATTATGATAAATATGATTGTTGTCTGAAGAGGTGATATGTTAAAATTACATTCACCAGTGTGGCTCTACTTTTCATATTGTTTTCAGATATATTCATTTTTTCATATACTTCAGTATCTGCAAGGAAAATTTTTTAAAAACCTCTTCCTTGAGGATGCCTGTTTGTTTTGTGCTTCTTTCCATGGAAGAAGCTTTCCATCTTTTTTCTTTCACCAGTGACAGTGAAAGATATATCATGCATGTCAAAATTGGGATTTCACAGATGACTCGAGCTTTTAGGAAGTCTGTGTTCACATTTTAATTCAGTTTGCCTCTCCCATTATAAGAAATATTGGGTTTTGCTCTCGACCCTGGCTGTCTTCCATTTTCTTGTATCTCCTGTGTGAAGTATTTGTGGTGTTGTTTGGGCTACTGGCCTAAAGGGCTGAGCCTTCTTTGGCTTTACCCTGTATAACATGTTTGTATGCAGACCTTTTCAGACCAGAAAAAAAAAAAATGATCTAAAGGGACATTGCTCCCTTGAAGAATATCTCTAAACAGTAAATAAATCTTTTATATGATCCCTCTAGGCAGAGCAAACTGTGGTAGGGAGATTCAGTTTATGTGACCCTTTGGACATTGAGCCTTTAAAAAGAAATGTTGTGACTTCATCATTGGCAGCATTTCCCAAGTCTTTTTGAATCTCTTTCCTAAGATAAATCAGAGAATGCGGTGAAGAAAATCTTCCAGTGCTGGGGAAAGCCTGCAGGAAAAAGTAGCGTACATTTCTTTAAGTGACAATACTTGACACACCTTGTTACCTACAAGGTGCCTTTTCTTTTGTGTCTTTTGTTCTGTTGCACAGCTGAGCTGATTCGAAGCAAAAACGTCTAACTGTTACAATAGAAATGAGAACTCTGCTTTTTGGATGCTTGCAGGCACCCTTTGCTTTGCCCTGCTGCTCAACCTGCACAGACCTCTCAACAATTTCCTTACCTCTAGTGGTGAGAGTAAAACATTTGCTACCCACTGCTGCTTCTATTACCCTCAATGAAGTTAAAGATCACCATTTGATCTTTAGGTGCAGCATGCAACGTAATTTTTGTCATCTTTTTATAACATTCACTAGTCATTAATTAGATGGCCTACAGGCTGAAATATGTAAATTAGCTAATTATCTGAGTGCTGACATAAAATTTAGTATTAACTCTTGTCTTCTCTGTGGAAGCTGTCTGGCATTGTTAGCTCCAGACCTTCAGCACCTTTAATTCAGTTATATTTCTGTGAACACATACTATATAGGTCCTGTATGTTTTCTGTCTATCCTTCCTGTCATTATTTGCAGCTTTTCTCATCTGGGTCTTTTCAAGTGCTGCTGTTGGTATTAGCCGTAAGTCATTTATGGTGTTTTTAATGCCCTCTAGCGGTACTATTAACTTTTATTATGGTGGTACTCAACTATGCTACACTGAAACCTTAACAGCAAGATGCATACGCATGGGGGCTTTCAGAGGACGCAAACACTATGGAGCAGCCTGTGCCATCACTGCCAGTTACTACACTGACTGTGACAGAGCTGCCACAACCACCTACTAAGTTTGTGCCTAAGTACATAACTGCAAACTTCCCAATCAGAAACCCACCCCCCTGCGCCCATCCCCCTGCAGGTTCCTTCCACGTAACCTTTCCAGCTGGTGTGCCCCATCTTCCAGCGAGTCCTGTCCACTTACCTATGTGGTGTGTATGGTGTGGCATATCCTCCTGCAGATGCTTCTCACCTCACCCGTCTCACCCCCATGAACAGAAAAGCAAGTTTGCCATGAATTTCATATGGTGCACGTGCTCACTTCGGGCCACAGTCACCAAATCTACCTGTGTGCAGCTTCTTAGAGAAGCCAGGCATCATGCAAGAGACAGGACCACTTTACCCTTCCTCCAGGGTTTTTCTGTTTGAACCGGTGTATATGCCATTAATTGTGTGAATGCTACTGTCTAATACACTGGATGTCTCTGTGTACATCTCAGGAGCTCAGTGTTTGCATTTCTTGTGATAGCTGCTGCTTTTGTTACAGATGTAGTGTCTGGAATGAAATGCAAAAATGTGAATCCAGAGCTCAGTTCCTATATATGAACAGATGTACTCTCAGAAACACTGAAATAACTATGTATAGAGGAATAAAAGAAGTAGACTGGAAGAAAGAAAAGGTTATGAACTCAGAATGACTTGAGCTTTATTCCTGACCCTTCTGGTGTGTCTATGACAAAGTGTAAACATCAGATTGTTATTATATTCTGTGTTTCTGGGCTTCAGTGATTTGTGGATTAAGAAAGTTCAGTCCTGGAGGTAGGGTTTATCTATACACATTTCCTTTATATTTTGACTTCATTTTAAAAATGAAATACTTATAAACTTAATGTTTTTATATTTTTAGTTTTTTAATAAAATTATGATCTACCTGAGAAGAAAAACATTAAAAAATAAAATTTTAACCATTTTTTTCCTCAAAAGGAGAGATAAAGCTTCAATCTTTAAAATTTTGCTCTGATTTAGCAAAAGTTTAATAGTGAGTGAAACAAACATTTCCTGTTTAAATTCAAAATTCTTGCATAATGCTAAGGCCTGCGAGACGGTGACTTGCGAGATAAGAAAAAAAGGGACAGAAGAAAGATTGACAAGAAAAAATATTAGTGTATGAGGTGGACACATACTCATATAAAATGAACAGTTAGATGGTTTTGTATGAAATATAGAGGCATTAAGTGCCACATAAAAGAGAGATCAGAGGAAAATTCTGTTGCTAAAATTGAGTAAGCAAATGATGAAATTTCTTTTTTATTAAGATGTGAATTGAAGCTTAAGCAGGGCCAAGAGGGGAGATCCTGGAGCAAAAGGAGGTCATTTGCAATTTAAATAATCTATCAATTTAAAACATGAAAGGGATACCAGGGTGTGGAATACAATGGCTGAAGTTGAGAAAAGGGTTAAGTTACTGTTATATATTTTAAGATGTAATGAAACACTTTGGTGGACTTCAGCTGATGAATAGTTGTTAGAGCAAATTGTATGTTAAATATTTGTATAACTGTTAAAATGTCAGTTTGTGAAGGAATGAAATCCATCTCTGACAATATAAAAATTCTTCTTCTTTTACTCTAAAAAATTTTTCAGACCAAAAAGTGAAGTATTAATGAGCTATAACTTTGCCAAGCAGTAAATAATTTTTCTAAGTAATTTCTGTTAAAAGTATCTTTTTCACTACAAGTACAGAAGTGTTAATCACATTGTTTTATAACAATCTTAATAGTTGTAGTTTTTAAACCATTACTGTAACATTACTTTCTAATTTGCAAATACTTGTCTAGTGTTTATTGTTTTCTTTAATATCTGTAGTGTTTCCTATGCAACGTTCTTACAGTTTCTCTTATAAATTCTTTATATAGAAATCTAATCATAGACTGACAGCATAATTGCCAAGTATATGGATGATCTACATTTTACAACTTTTTTAGTTTTTTAATCTCACTAGTAAATTTTTACTGTGTTTTTTGGGTAAATTTAGCCTAGACAACATCATCTTTCCAGTGCATAATTACGATATGCTAGATGAAAGACTATATACAGGTAGTAAACAGCTAAACACCATTATATGTGCAGATGAGCAAGTGTAGCTAAACAAAAATAACACAAGGTCTTCTCATAGCAAAACTAGATAAAATAATGAATACAGGAAATAAAGACTACTGTTTAAAGATCAAGACTTCAGAGTAACATGACAAATTAATATTTCAGCTTTGTACTTTCTGTAAGTTTGACGTTTTCATAGAAAGAACAAACCTGAAGCATGAACTGTGTGTAATTGGTAATGTTTTATTTTCTTACACGTGTAGATTAATGAAAATAGCAACCTTCAGTTTGAATAAACAATCCCATGCATTGTTACAGATGTCCAATCTGCTCATGTAAAAGTTATATCAATAGTAACTTAGCAGACATTTGTAAGTGTGTCTGAAGAAAAAGTAAGGTTTTCATAACATGAAAATAGACCTTAATTTCTAGAATAAATGAATTCTAAGCAGAGCTTCAACAATTACTAGCACTAGAAACTCAGCAAAAAAGTAAGGAGGAATTGTCAAAGTACTCTTAACAGCTAAGCTCTAAAGTAAATGTACAGCTCAGTGATGCATTGGACTCATCCTTTAGTTTCAGGTTGCAACAACAGTAGAAAAGATTCTAAACATGTAGCCGTGAATAACAATAAATCAGCAAGATCAAAAGGTTTTCAACTAGGACTTCCAAAAGAAAACAAATATGACATTGCTGAACAATTAGCTGTGATTTGTAGGTAACCATTTTAATTAGCTTTGGTACTTGGCTAATGGGGAGTTACAATCTTTAAAAAGAGATCCAAGGGAACTCACGGAACTACAGACAACTCACTCTCATTTTCATGTTGAGTAAATTTTTTGAAATGCCAGAAAATGGTCACATTAATAAATATATGGATAAACGTGGTACAGTGGGGAAGAGTTAATCTGGCTTTTGTAAAAGGGAGACGTATTTCACATTCATTTGTAGTATGAAGAAATCACTTGAGCACATAGACAAATTTGATATGGTTGGTACAGTATGCACGCATTTGCAAAAATCTGTTGAAAAAGTCCCTCATCAAGGCTGTTAGAGAGACCAAGCTACCATGAGATTACAGGGAAGATTCCTTCGTGAAATTGCTACTGTCCAAAAGAGGAAAAACAAAAGACTGGTGTTAACAAAAAATACAGTCAGAGTGTTGTGAAGTCCCTGGTGTTGCACATATTGTTTCTGTGCATCATTCCACTATAAAATTACAGAAGAATAAAACTCACTGCTCTACTGAGCTATGATCATCAGAATTAAAAATGGTACTGGCAAAGGTAACTTTGATAATGAACCGTAGAGAATGGCTTCTATACAAGGGGAGGTTTTATAAGCGAGGTTATTCAAATTTGGAAAAAGGATGACTAAGGATGGTATAATTGAAATATATGAAGTCATGAATGACAGGGAGAAAGTGATTTAGGAGCTGTTATTCATCATTCATAACACAAAAACCAGCAAGCACCCAAGTAAATTGGCGGAAGTGTAAATTGCCTTTCATATAATACATAATTAAATTGTGTAACTCATTGCTGCGGGATGTTTTGGATGCCAAAATATAAATCAGTTCAAAAAGCAGTTAGCTGAATGAATGGAAGAAAGTCCCATTAAGGGCTATTAAATATAAAAATGTGCGTATAACCTTAAAACCTCATATTTCCAAAAGGAGTCTTCATTGAGAGAAGTGCCTAACTATGCTTTTTCTTTACCTATACACCCCTGCAAAAATCCAGTCCTGACCAGTATGGGAGATGAGATTCTGGGCACTAGGGACCTTTGTTCTGACCTAGCATGGATAGTCTTGTCATAATCCCTCTTGCTTACCCCTGAGGAGGATTCAGGGTTGTGAATGTAAAAACCGGTATATGCAAAGCAGTCCTATGAGAGGACAAGGGGACCGCCTGCAAGTGTTTCATGGGAAAATAAATGAGAGACAGTACAAGGCAAGGATATTTTATCCAGATCTATCTATGTCCCTATCCTGTGCACAATATACATATAATTAGCTCGAACCTTATATTGGATTTTAAATTCTATAACATTCAATTAAAATTTTCAATAAAGTTTAAGCACAATGAAATAAATTAGTTGTCATAACTATTTTTATGGCGGCACACCTCTACATGCTTCATTCCAACTGGGAAATCAAGCACGTTATAGAAATACTACAAGGAGGGCTATTGTTCTATTTTTCATGTGATGTTTCTCTACTCAGATGTGACACCTCCTGGACAAAACCAGTGACTCTAATTAGGGGTAAATATATCTTTTTTTTTTTTTTGGGGGGGGCGGGGGGGAAGCCCTTTCTTTTTCTATTTCCATTTGCAAGAAAGGTCTTTGAATAGATTCCTTGTAATCAGGTATTTTTAAGGGCTACAGCTAGCACCGAGAAAGTGAAGCTTTGGAGTAGTTTTCTCATTACATTTTCTTTCTCTTTTCAACATTGTGTAGAAAGAAACCCTTCTTTTCAGTCGTTTCTTTAATGACCTTTGTCACCAGTCTTCGAACTGAGCTGAAGACTTTCTGAGAGGGTTTTTGCCATTCATGCACAGAAGTCTCTGATGTAAAGCTAAGGAGAAGCTTTAATTGATATGCTTAAAATAATTAGAAAGCAGCAGAGCTCAGCAGGGCTGTTTAGGACTAAAGGCTAACAAGGAACCAAATCCCCAGACAACGATATGATCATTAGGAAAACTCAGAGATAAAACATGACATTTTGGAGAGCTAAGATGTGTGAGTCAAAGTATTCCAAAGAAAATAAAGAAAAAAAAAAAAAAAACTTGCAGAAATAGTGCTGTGGAAATGACGCAGAATTTTTGCTTCTGTGAGCATATATGTCCTCTATTTAAAGTATAATATTTTAATATTGCTTATGGCTGTGACAGTCTTTATAGATACAGTTATTTGAGACATTCTTGTGAAGCTCTTATATACAGTACTTAAAGAACAATACTTTGTTTTTCTGACACCTGATTTTTTTTTTTTTTTTTAAATGCAGAGATATATTTTCATTAATGCACCATGATAGAATCAGAGTCATTTATTCAGCTGATAACATCAGAGTGCTAGGGACAAGTTTGTCAGCTCTTTGGAATACCTGAAAACACATTTAGGATAAAGACCAGGTGTAAGTCGTTGATGAGTCATCTCCTTAGACTATGAATATTACTACAGTATGTCCAGTTTATGTCACTCATATTATGAAAGAGGATCAGGACTTCTCTCCCTTCAACCTTCCAAATTATAACTGAAATGTGTTGTCTGCTTGAGAGTTTAGAATAAGTAGCATTCAATTTGCAAATAAATTAATATAAATTTTAGGAAGGGAATGTGTGTATTAAACAGTGAACTGACTATCTGCAACTACAGCTGGTTTGTCCTGCTTGAATCTAGTAGTTTCCTTTTTTTCTTTTTTTTTATTCTGGGTAGAAGCAAAATAATTCTGCAGACAGTTTGTCTTTCTTGCCATTTTACATGTTCTCTGTAATAGGTCACAAATAGCTGTATATTCAGTATCCCACTGTTATTAATTTAAAAGCAGTGTATTGCCAGTGTAGTAAATTACTAATGAGTCTCGCTGAAGTCTTGAGATAACAATGATTACATGTCCAAGACTAGAAAATATGCTTCATTGGCATTTGTATTTTTCTTACAGATAAAAGGACTGTACCAATACACCAATACCAGTACATAGACATGCTAATGACATTAGCTGGACTGTGCATCATGACTCTACCAGTGCGTGCATGTGGAGGACAATGCTGTTTCTGTGGCACAATTGTGGTGGGTAACATGCATCCAGCACCCAAATTACTGAATGTCAGCTGTGGAGCCAGGGCAGAGGCAAAGCAGAATTCGTGGGTAAGGGTGTGAGGAGAGGTAAAACTGGGACATAGGAAAAGGAGTGGGCTATTTGATTTCCACATAACAATGCTTCCTTAACTGATTCTGGAACTCATATTCGTATAATGAATAACAGTGTATCTTCCTTAGTAATGTTCTCCTCTGTTTAGTGAAAGATAGTACAGGCATTTTCTTCTCTCATCTGCTTTTAGCAGCAGCAGCAGTGGTAGCCTTGACTAAGCCATACTTTTAAGGATGTGCTTTCTGACTTTCTAAAACTCTCTGAAAAGATATACCTGGTGTTGTAAAAACTGGTGAAATAAGACTTAATGTGATTTTCACCAGTATTAACTGATATTATTGTGTTCCTCTATAGAATAGGGAACAAAAGAAAGCTTATTTTATAAGAACTTGAGTATCACCCAAATAAGTCTATGGTAAGAAAACACCAAACATTCATTATTTATTTTTTTATTTGTTAAATAGAAAGATATTATTATTGTTATCATTATTATTACTACAATTATGATTTGTGTGGATTAGCTATTCATAAGAAGAGAGCACAGAGATACATAAGGTTTTGGAAATGAAAAGAGAAAAATTCGAGTTTTTGAAATATATAAAAAAACAGATGTTGAGTGAAGTGTGTAGATGAGGATGTGGAGAACTGTAGAAATATGTACATCTTAAATATAGACCATATGAAGTTGAAATAGAAAATAAAAAGTGAAAAAACCTTGGAAAGAAGAAAGCTGCTCCTAGAATTCATTTGGAAAAAGCAAATACAAGTGTCCTGGTAAAATGTGCGCATTCTCATTTGGTTGGAAATACTTTTCTGCAGTTTAAAAGGGCTATTGAGAGAATAATTGCAGAACAGAATCTCAACAAATAAGATATAAAACACTTAGAAGACAACAAGAAGATGAGTAGTATCTGACACGGAGCAGTATCTGACATGAGTAGTATCTGACATGTCAACAAGTGATGTCAAACAATGGAAATTTCTTTCTGCTAAAAGGTAACAGACTTTGTACATAAGGGAAACATTAGATGTCATACCATGTTGATATTAAGTCTAACAATATTATCTTCCATGATTTCTTTCTAAATAAATAAGAAGATACTACTTTGTATGTGTTTGAGGATCACAATTCTGATTGATAGAGTATTCACGTTTATTGGTAGTTCACGGCTAGAAAGGAAGGAGGTACTGGACAGGATATCAGAGGGATTTGTCCTATCTTCAGTTCTACTCAGTGTTTTATCAGCCAGGATGACGGCGTGGAAAACCTGCATGTTAAATTGGTAGGTTAGATTGTAAGAATGCTCAGAGGACAGAACAGGTATTCAAAATGGTCTTAAATCAGAGGAATTAATCTTAAGTACTTGGATGAAATCCAGTAAGGCCAACACTTACTCAGAAATAATGAAGTGCACAAATACAGACTTGTGAGAAACTGATCAGTTTTGTAGAAAGGATTAAAGGATCATGATGAATATAACCAATTCTACAGTTGCAAAACACAGAGGCAAATCTGCAAGGCAAGTGTGGTAATTCTCCTCTCCTCCATTGCCATAATATTTCAGAGCAATATTGTATCCAGTTTTTGTCACTGCACTTTGAGAGAGATGTGGCTCAACTGGAGTTAGTCCACAGTAGGACACTGAAAAGAATAAATAGTTGACAAATCAAGTCCTGTTAAGAAGCACTGAGCATCTTAGGTCAAAAAGACAAAGCCCTAAGGGAAAGGATGAAGGGGGAATAAGTCTTCAGGTACCTAAAGGTTGCTGCAAACAGAAGAGAACTTGTCCATTTTCTGTGTCCATAATGCCTCAAGAATATTGAAATTCTGGAAAACAGTGGTGGGGAGGTTCCTGTGCCTTTGCTAAGAGATGCAGCCAGGGCAGGGTAGACAAAACTTTGTAAGGAATAACATAGACATTACAGATCCTGCTTTTGAACATGGATATGGACCTTTCATGATCTTCAAACCTGTATTGCAGCAATCCTATGATTTAGGCTGCTGAATTTTACTAGTTAATTGCACCTATTCTATAGTCACTTTCTGGGGTAAGGTATGTGTATGTTTTGAGGGAGTACATGGAAGGAGGGGGTTATTTATATGAAGACAGGATTAGAGGATGGAGTTTTTACAGTGTGATGAAAAATACCATCTGTAGGAGAGGCATCAGCAACAAATGTACATTGAAGGCTATGGTCTCACCACAGTGTTTTGGAAAGTCTTTGAACTGTGTTGAATGGAAAAATAAAAGGAAAATAAATAAAATCAGTATGTTAGCACCTACAGTCTCTATCCACAGAAACAGTAGTTGTATCTTTCTATCCTGCAGTGTTTTCTGAATCTAAGTATATTGCTCTATTTGTCTCAGATGTCTGTTAAGCAAGCAGGTTGTAATAAGTAGGAGGATATGAATAGCTTTTGCAAAAATGGCTTAGGAAAGAAAAGGTGTTTTCTGTGTTTCTTATATTTTTGGTTTATCTGCCTATTTTCACTATATTAAATTTAACTCTTTATTCAATACCTCATAAGAATTTTGTAACTGTTCTTTCTTTTTATCAGGAGTTAATAGCATCCTTCTATGTATAAACTATTCTCATAAATATGTATGCTATCTTCTTAGCACCCTAATTTAGTTGAATATGACAGTAGAAATCTGTTGGCATTGTTAATGACTCATTTTCTTTTAAGAGAGGAGATGTTTGAAGTTGACTGAAATACAATAATTTCAACATTAAATGGTATGAACAGCACTAAGCATAATATTTTGGAGTGTCCTGAAGAGGCTTCCGTTGTAATATTAATAACTTTTTTTCCCCCCCCAATTATCTTGTTCTTTGAAAGTACTTTTCATTTCCTTCCTTCCTTCTTTCCAGTATATTGGGTTACAAAATCATTTCTTGAAAATATTCCTATATTCCTCTATGATAGAGAAGCATATTTTACCATAATTTTTACTTGATGAAGATGTGTTGTATTATCACCAATAAGTGTCAAATATATATTAACTTATATTACAATAGTTTCAAATAGCAGTCTGGAATTCTTAGATTTAGAACAAGATCCCATTTTGGCAGGAACATGGCATATAACTCTAGCCTTCAAATGTGGAAGTATTTCCTTCTCTTTGACTACAGAGGAATCCTAAAGTGACCAAGCTCTGAGCTTAAGTGTTTCCATCAAGTGTTTAAATTAAATTGAATGAATCTAAGTCAGAATAAGGCTATGCTAACCTCTGAAATGCTCACACTATAAACAGATAAAAGACAAAAGAGTATCTTGCAGTAAAATAGAACTCTGGGAAAAGAGTTACAAAAGAAAGGCGTGTTCCATGTAATTCAGGTAGAAATTAGAACCCAGACCTACTTTAAAAATAGGGACATCTAGCACATAACAGGTGAACCATTATTATTATTTAACATATCTTCCTTTTTGCTATCCAAATCAACCATGGAAAATAATATTTTTTTTTAATTAAAGAAGGAAAAAAAAGTTAAAGATGCAGTTTTAGAGGACAGCTGTATATACCTTTCATGTGATTTGACCCATCATAGTACATCACTTTAAACCTGTCAAACTTTTTTGAATACTATCTCTGTTAGACATATCCTGGAATGGCTGATCTAATGTGGTATTGTGCAGTGCAGCAGCTCAGGTCAGGAGATACAATGCATATACCAAGAAATACAAGATCATTCTCTGCTTTCTTTCCTTTTTTTTTTTTTTTTTTTTAAATGTTGAAAAACAAAACTTAATTAAAGTAAAGGTGAAAGCAAGGAGAAGTGTAAAGGCTAGACATACCTTTTCTTTAATTGTCACTGATGACACCTAGACTATATGCTCTCTTTTACTAGTATGCAGAGAAACTCTAGCATTTTTCTGTTTGGACACTGCAACAAGATACAACAGCAGGTGAAAAGGATGCAGTGAAGAACATTTGGCTGACTGTGTTTGCTGGATCTAAACTAATTTCTCTTCTGCTAGACCAACTGCCCTTTATTTTGCAGGTTGTTTTCTTCTTTCTTCTCTCCCCCTTTGCTGTCTATCCTTTGCACCTAAGCTTTACAAATGCGTCAGCTTTTCTTGGTATCCAAGGAGAATCATCCAGAGCAAAGGATCTCCATTGCTCTAGTAAAAACTCTTAAAACATAGCCCATGCACACAAGCAGGAAAACAGATGAGTCTTGAATTACACTCTGAAGTCCCATGTAGCCTAATTTAGAGGTAGACAGTAGTTTTGATAGATCTTGTAGAAATATTCTTTCAGTGGCTTTCATAGATGTAATCAATATGTTAAGACTATTGTTTTAAGACCTCCAGTTGACATAATCTTTTATGGCAAATAAATGGAAGTAAGAGGTGTTTTTTTATCCTTAAAATATTTGTGCTTTGTTTTTCAGTGTCAGTGTACTGACTTCTGAGTATTGGTAATAAATTCCCACAAGAATTTTAAAGAAAATATATACCAGACAGAACATGATGACACACTGCTGTGGTCAGACTTAAAGAAAAAGGAAGATGTATACCAGCTAAGAAACAAGATCTGTAGATGATTTGTGTTTTACTGACAATTGGACTGATTTCTTTGAAGAGACATGACTGACTTTTGACTTAACTCATAGTTATTTATACAGGCACAGTGTCAACTTCCTAGATCCAGAATGGCAATGTTGTTACAAGACTTACAATGCAGGTGAGCTGAGGAAAGGTGGTGTTTATTGTAACGTTTTTTATTTTCTAGGTCCAAGATACAGTGAAAATGAGTTATGCAACTGAATATGAAATTTATTATATTAATACTAATTTTCTTAAAGTAATTATACACAGATGTCTGAAGTATAAGAACAATCATTAACTAGAATGTTGCTAAATTATGGTGACTGAGCTAATGATTATAACTGAAAGTTCGTGGGATAATGCTCATAACTGCAATGTCAATATAGATGGGTGCAATTTGCATTGGGGAACAAGAGAGAAAAAGGAGACAGGAGGTTAATACTCTTGAGATTAAAATTTGACAGTAAAATGCATATTGGTTAAATATTTTGGTTACACGTTACAGAAAATGAGCAATTGCTGTAGTTTGTGCCTCAAGTTTTCTAGGGTAGAAAAGAATAACAATCACAGACAACCTTCAGAAGTTCAAATGAAGTCAGATTACTGTGGAAAAGCTCAAGTCTTTAAGCATATGTGGATAACAGCCATGCGTAACGAGCCCAGTCTTATGATGAGCCAGATAGCTTCCCTAATTCTATATCTGATGACTTGGTAGTCAAAGAAAGTGGAAATCTCATCTAAAGGCAAAACTGAACTAATAATGAGGAGCAATAGGTTTAAGTAAGGAAGAAACAGTTGCTGTGTGTCTGTCTTTGTGCTCAATGATAGGTGATAATCCCAGTTCACCTGCCTGCATAGAGTTTTGTAGGTACAATGTACAAAATTAATGTGAATGAAGTTGACGTATCCTGCCTGTGAGGGGTGTTTTTGTTTATCTCATGCTGGAAGCTGATGCTAGTAGTACACCACCAGCTGATGCTAGTAGTACAACAGCAGGACACTGTCCAGCTGCATGTCCTTTCCTGTAGGAAGTGGCAGCTCTGCTATTGATATCTTCCTTTCCTGACTAAAGTTTGCTTCATAGGCATACTCTTGCCCCATTTCCGTGTTTAAGCCTAGTAACTCAGGAGATAACACATTTTCTATCGTGTTTTCAGTGAGAAAATATTTTTTAAAATGTTTGAGAGACTAAGAGCTGGAAGTGCCTATAATATTTACACATTCGTTGGCATAGATAACGCATTTTATAAGTGTTTTAAGGATCAATGCAAACACTGTCATTGGTGAACTAGAACAGAATTAACATTATTCTGATGAAATTTGCCTTGTTATCCCCGGTGGAGAAATGCTGTGATTACCAGTTAGGACACTGGCAGAAAATAATAAAAGAACATTCATCTTGGATAAACATGGGCCTGTGTATCTGGGGACTGGTAATAAAAAATTCAACTACTCAGTGGAAATAACATGAGGTCAATATCACTCAGAGAAACATAGTGGTATACTGGGCAGCAAATGAAATGTTCTCATTCACCTTTACTTCCAGCCACGCTGTGTTTTAGACTTTGCATTCATCAGGACACAAACTGGGAATGTATCTCCTTCTCCTCAGCTGGAAAGAATGGAAAAGAATATTGCATTGAATTCTGGATGTTAAATATCCCAATTTATGACCCAATTTACTACCCCTATTTACTAAACTCCTTCTTACTACTGAAATTAAATTAGGAGAATATTCCAGCTAGCAGAAATGAGGCTATGTCTTCCTGTTTTAGTACTAAACTAAAACTAAACTTTGAGGACATGAGCAGAGGATGTTCTGAACTGAGATATGCACGGCTATGGTTTCTCCTGCCAGGTTGCTAATCTGGAGAGAACCGTAGGGTACAAACCCTTCCAAACCATTGGAAAGAGTTGGAAGAAAGTTCTCAATGAACTAGTTTCTTCCTTGCTTTACTAATTAATGTAAATAATTAAAATAAAATGACAACAAACAAGTAAACAAAACATCTAGCAATTGCGAAGTAACTGCTGCATATGTTTCAACAGCAAAGAGGAATATTCCCCAGACTAGTTGTACTTCAGGGAAACCAATCTTCCTTTTCCCTGTCCAAACCCATGTGCCTGCACAGCTAAAAAAAGAGCAAGAGGAATTTCTCCAGAGCATGAATCAGATGAAAGCTGTACCTTCAGGTATTCTAAAATGTATTCTGGACTGTATGTATACAAACATACATACACACACTTCACATTATATATACACACACATATATATATATACACTCTCTGTCATGGTCCTCACAGTATTTCTGGGTAGAGTCTTAGAACATGACTATATTTCCTTAAATTTCTTTAGATCACCTGTAAAGAAACAAAGAAAAACAATACAAAGTGGATGTGGTGGGTTGACCTTGGCGGGTCACCAGGTTCCCACCAAGCAGCTGTATCAACCCCCCTCCTCAACAGGACAGGGGGAGAAAGTACTACGAAAAGCTTGTGGGTTGAGATAAGGACAGGGAGATGGGCAAAACAGACTCGACTTCGGGAAATGAATTTAATTTGTTGCCAATTAGAGTAGGATAATGAGAAATAAGAACAAATCTTCCTCTCTTCCTCCCACCCCTCCCTTCTTTCCAGGCTGATCTTTACTCCCAACTCTTCTGCCTCCTCCCCCACCAAGCGGCGCAAGGGGATGGGGAATGGGGGTTGCAGTCAGTTCATTACATGTCTCTGCCACTCCTTCCTCCTCAAATCTTCCCCTGCTCCAGCATGGGGTCCCACCCATGGGAGACAGTCATTCACGAACTTCTCTAACACAGACCTTTCCTACAGGCTGCATTTTGTCAAGAACTGCTCCAGCATGGGTCCATTCCACAAGGTGCAGTCCTTCAGGAATGGACTACTCCATCATGGGTCCCCCATGAGGTCACAGGTCCTGCCAGAAGACCTGTTCCAGCGTGGGCTCCTCTCCACGGACCACAGTTCCTGCCAGGAGCCTGCTTCAGCGTGGGGTCTCTACGGGGTCACAGCCTCCTTTAGGGCACATCCACCTGCTCCGGCATGGAATCCTCCATGGGCTGCAGGGCAGATATCTGCTCCATCGTTAACCTCCATAGGCTGCAGGGGGACAACCTGCAGCACCATGATCTTCTCCATGGGCTGCAGAGGAATCTCTGCTCCAGCATCTAGAGCACCTCCTCCCCCTCCTTCACTGACCTTCGTGTCTGCAGAGTTGTTTCTCTCACATATTCTCACTCCTCTCTCCCAGCTGCTGTTGTGCAGCTTTTTTTACGCCTTCTTAAATCCAACGTTGCTGATGAGCTCAGCTTTGGCCAACAGCAGGACTGTCTTGGAGCCACTTGTCTGGTTCTGTCGCACATGGGAGCAGCTTCTGGGCCACCCCTGCAGCACCTCCACTACCAAAACCTTGCCATGTAAACCCACTAAAATGGATAAGGCAAGAAGACCTTTATTTAGGCTATAAAATGTAATCGACTCTGTCATGGTGAGATTAGCATATAGTGTGTTTTCAGACCACATAAGACATGTATGTTCCAAGTCTTATCTCAAGTGTCTTACTGCCATAATATTAGGAGATTTCCAATCTGTTTTGTTTACATCTGTTACAGCTGTGTTAACAAAGATTCTTTCAGCACACTGGAGAGCTTAAAAATAAGCCAAAACTTAAAAATATGTGGGAAGGTAATACAGTACACTAAATTAGTACGCTGCTAGAATTATGCAAGGGAGAATCTGTGAATCTACTAAATGAAATGAATAAAGAAGGTGAAGATTCATGTGAACAATTTAATACTTTAAGACTGCAAAAGATACCAAATCTCTTTTATAAAGAAGAGCAAGTTACCTTGACCACATATAAAATACTGAATGTGATTTAAAAATGATATAGGGGAAAAATAGAAAGATATTTTAAAATTTTTTAAATTGAATTTATAGGCTTTACAATCCTAGAATGGCTAGTGACTCCTGAATGTGTGTGTGCGTTTTCAGTGTTTTACCAAGAAGCAATTAAAAATTATGTTTGCTGTCTTTCTTTAAAAATACATCATTACTCTACTATCCCATGCAAAAATATATCTGTGTGTAGAGAGATGCTTTTCTTTCTATTTTCCACAAGTCTGTGGAAAGAACTACAGTATTTTAAACCATTTTGTCTCCTAATTGTTGATATATAATGGCACTTAGTACATGATTTAGAGAAAACATGGTGTTGATTAAAAGCATATATTTCCCTACGAGAAGAAAAACACAATATTTTGGGAAAAGCAATACTTAGAAAATTACAGCTGGCAAATTATGAGCCCATTCCAACTCTCATTAAGCTAAATGGCCATGGATTGGGCCCAGAATGGAGCTAATCAAAATGAAAGCAAAGTTGATTACAAAGGACTATAATGATATTTTGGTATTAATTTGGGGGGACATTGTAGACAATTAGACAATAACACTCTGGGCAAAATTAAAAATGTTACAGATTTTGAATATGTGATTTTGAGACTGAAAGCTATAGAAACCTAATTTATATTCCTTGCAGACTAGACTGCACTGAAATACATTCCCCTTTATTGTCTGTGCAGCCCTTGAGTATTTGCTGCAGCAGAAAATGCCTTTTTCATAAAAATCAAATATAAGGGTGTTCTGTTATTATTGTGGGTTTTGTTTTGTTTTGGCTAAACCACCTAAAAGGCTCAAGATAGCAATGCTTGACATTTCCAACCAAGATTTAATTACATTTAATAGAGCAGTTCTTTCTTTTCATCAAATCTCGGGTTTTGTTGGAGGGGCATAATGTACATATCTAGCATGAAGCTGATGCACCTATTTCTCTGTCCCTGTGATTGCTCTGCACAGGCCTGTCCTCTTAAGGCAACTGGAGTCTCCCATATGGCTGATACTCCACATGGCAGCCAGAAACATACTTGAAGGTCAGCCTAACAGATTTTCTAGTTATGCCTCTTTTTGACTGTTCTTTTTGCAGCAGCAAAAAGAAGTGCTGTGAGAGACTTTAAAGCCAGTTGCATGCTCTCAGTTCCTTCTTCCACTGGTTTGACTGGTGAATCAGCTGCACTGATTTACACTTGGGTACCATGTGGCAAAGCAGCCACATGTCAGAGGAAAAATGCCTATGATTAATTGTAAACTTTATCAAGGTACAAAAACCACATCTCATTGCCTGCAGCTGTATTAAATAAAGGATTAAATGTGTAGCTAATATATGCCTGGTGCACAAAATAATAGCTAAGGAATTTGGGAGAATGGGAATTGTGTGTGATAAGGCAATAGAAACAAGGTTTGGGATTTGTTTTTACTTCTTCATGTAAAACAGTGCATTCTCCTTTACCTCTTTTATTTAGTGCATCCAGGCAAGAATGAAATTGATCCTTGCTCCAGCATAAAAATGAAAGTCAGCTGATAAAATTAAATTAATACATTAAAACTTAAAAAGAGAAAATATAAATCTGAAAAGTTTTATTCCCTCATGAAAGTAAGAAGAAGCAATCTGAACTTCCACCTGAGTAGAAGTTCCACCTCTTCAAAGACATCTGCATATTACAGATTGTCCATTTTAACCCTTTAGTTTTCTTACATGTCAGAAGAGACTTAAGGGTTTTGGAAGGCATTAGGACAGGCTGTGCCATAAACAATCAGTCTTCCGGACAAGATACGTAAAGTTCAGGCTTCATGATGAAAAGAAGTTGAAACTATGGTTATTTCTATCAGTCACAGATGGTTTTGAGTAAGGCTAATGAAAAGAGAATCATTTGAAACTGTGAATGTACAGGAATATACTTTGTCACTAACAGCTAAACGTGAAATAGAAGGGTGACAGGATAAATGTTTTCTCAGAATACTTTGAGTTCTTGACAGTTGCTGTTAAACTAATTGGAAGCCGGTAAGACAACTTCCAAGGGTAATTGTTTCCACCTTGTTTCAGCAAAACAAGTTAAGCACATATTTAAGGGAAAGCAGAAACATAATTCCAACCCTGTTCAATAAAACAGGCAAACTCTCATTCCTTTATGTGTTTTCTCTGTGCTGAGTGTATCTCTTAAGTCATAGCTGGGCACTGATCCAGGCAACAAACTTTTATCTAACAGGGAAAAGCTCCTTTAAGGTAGAAAAGTTTTGTTTTTTTTTTTTTTTTAAATCTGTGATATTTCTTTTTTGATACCTCTACCAAGCACAGTATAGAATATCCGTACTTATACAGGATTTTAGGTGAGGAATTTTTGTTTGTTTTTTTTGTTTTGTTTTGTTTTGAGACATTGTAGCTTACAACTTAAACAAATGAAAATCCCGTTTAAAAGAACCATATAAAGTCTGTGGAAGAACTACAGTTCAATAAATTTCCAGTAGTTTATTGGGTTCAGTAAGAAAATTAAAATTATTTTCATGACTTTCAAAAAGGAATTTCTTTAATTTTGATGAGAACATTTGATCCTATAAAGCTTTTCTTAATTAGTCCAATAAAACATATAATCTACTTTTTCCATTATTTACTGAACTAACATACTTATTACCATTTTTATTACAAGTTTTTATTGATTTTTTTCATAAAAGCAGCTTACTGCAAATTCCTTGCATGTTAATTTATTGTATCAAATTCACCTAGAAATTACAGTTGTCCATTTTACACTTTCAATTTCATGTAGCCACTTGTGCCTCCGATATTAATGAACATATGAGCATAAGCAGTCATCATTTAAGTGGTTCCTACAAATAAATTACTTGAGGTCACATGAACTGAGACCATGATCAGAGATAAAGCAAGTAAATTGTGAATAATGCATAGCAAGACTTAATCACTATGTGCCCTAACCACATAGTAAATGTACCTACTACAGCTTTCTAATGTTGTGTACTTTCCCATAGATTGTATTCATACAGCATTGTTTTGAAGCAGTAGCCTATTACCTATTTTATATAGCATTCTACATGTGTAAAAACATATTGCATAGACCATAGTGCTAAGTATATGATATCACCATATGTGAATAACTCTCTACGGTTCTGAAATACATAAATCAAAACAGGGGATCTTGGTAACCAACTTGGTCTACTGAACAAACACTGATTGTCATTGAATTATTTTAAAGTCACCCTTCAAAATATTCTGGAAAAGTGAGTAAATGCATACAGTACAATAACGTTCACCTCCCTCTCCCCTGTGAAGGAGTTTTTTCTTTGTGTAAACTTCAGTTGTGATTATAAGCAGATTGTTTTTGCAAGCAGTACGGAAAACACAGAACATCCTCTTCATTTGAAAATGATAATAAAGAGGAAAATGTTTGGAAAGGAGGGAGCATTTTGATTAGATGTGCAAATAAAATTAAATATAATATTTGACCATTGCAGGTCCTTACTGTTATTGTCTGAACTCTCTTTCTGAGTTACAGTACTCCGTTTTCTTGAAATGATGATTAAAAAAATGTTTCAGAGAGCAACTAATCCAGCTAAGTCAGCTTTCCCTGTTTGATTATTTATAACTGTAATATCCTGTGAGAGGAAACTAGAAGTGTAAATGAACTGTCTAAATCTGTGCGCAAATCAAAATCCTCTTTGTGAACCCAAGTTTTAAAAGGTTGCAAAATGTCTTTGATTTGCAGTGAACACCAGATCAATAACTCAAAATGAAAAAGTTTTCATATAAAATTCTGAGACTTACAAAGGCCAGGGGATGGAAAAACGTAAATTTTTTGTAGCCATTTTTAAGATTTTGACTGTGGCTTCTTTTTTTATTTGGGGCAGACATTAGAATCTTTTGAATTTTTAATGAAATAAAGTAAGTTTTCCTTGCCCAGGTCTTCTGTTTACCTGTCACGAGTGAAGTCTACCTAATAAGTTGTTCTTTTGCTGGGCACCTGTGAGCACAGGCATCAGCACTTCTGCAGTGTGCCCTGGAAGCTCTGGGGCTCATGGAAGACCAAGGAGGCACATATATGTGTGTTAATTTGTGCTTTTAAATTCTAAGGATTTAGAAGAATATTTTTAACCTCCCCTCCCAAAGCTCATAAACAGCAGCGTCCAGCAGTTCAAGATTGCATATAGTTCAAACTGAACTTTCAGTTTTCAGATGCTTACAATTCTCTTCTCTGGTGAAGAATTCATTAACCAGTTATTTTATAAATTAAGACTTCCTTTGTTTCTTTAGGCTCAATTGACATAAAGACAATTATGTTCTTATTGATAGATGTTCTTGAATCAAGGGCTGACGGTTTCCCAAATGCTAATTTCTCTGCTGACACTGCTGATGTGTAAGGAAAACCCACCTAAATATAAAGACCCAGGCAGATCTCTTAGTTAAATTAGTTTCAGTGTGTCCCAACTAGCATTCCTGAGAGTCAGACGGGCATTAGGCATTTCACTGATGTCCAGATCTTTTAGCCTGAAGGAACTGGAGTCATCCTCTTCTTACTTTTTCCATTTTCTGTCTTCTGGTGGTTCAACACTGAGGTAGATGGGCTGGTTTTTCATCTTCGTGAGAGGTAAATGTAGTGCCTATTCATGATTTCAGTTTGTCTATTTGGAACGTGTTCTATATTTCCTTTTCATCTAACTGTTGTTACTACACAAACATTTGGTTTCACTACGGAAATACTTCCTTTTCACTTTAACTGCTGCTGCCATTGGCCTATGCAAAGCAAGTTTTCTTTCCATTCTGGGTAATTTTTGTTAACAGTTTCTTAAAAGGTGCTCAATATGTAATGCTTGTAAACACACTTTTTACTGGACTGATTTGGATTTAGACCAAGGATCTTCTATTTCTAAAGCTTTCCTGCATTGTGACCTTTAGAAAGCCGGATAAGGTTGGTTTTTAAAAGCGCTGCCCAGATGTAAACTTAGTTCTTTGAAAATCCATTGCTTAACCTCTACCAAGGTTCTATCTGTACGAAAAATGTGGAAGATGATACCTTTAGAAGAAATAATTTGAGGATTAAATACTGCATATAAAATGCTTTGATGATTAGGTATCATGTAAGTGCAAAATATTAGTATGTTATTTTGTAGCATTAATTTCATCTGTATTTATTTGCATGTGTATATGCCGTTTTCTACTCTCACTGTAGGAAAATGCGCTTGCTGATATAAATGGAGACTTGAACTCCAGCTGGGTTGTTCCTGGATTTTAGCTGTTCAGACAAAGTTTC
This sequence comes from Fulmarus glacialis, assembly GCF_000690835.1. Taxonomy (NCBI): domain Eukaryota; kingdom Metazoa; phylum Chordata; class Aves; order Procellariiformes; family Procellariidae; genus Fulmarus; species Fulmarus glacialis. Next base: position 30,027 of record NW_009207554.1, read on the forward strand.
CCTCCACAATCATTCTCTGTGAGCCCGTGGTAGTGAGGTGAGGGACTGTAGAGCAAGCAGAATTTTAATGGCTGTTCAGAATTAAAGCTGAGTAACATCAAGCAGGCAGAAGCTGTCAGGTCAGCCACATTTCTAAAACAGAACTTGAAAAAGATAAATTCAAAGCAGTGGAATTTAAGCATAGATGTATGTGTTGCAATTTGGAAATAACTCAGAAAATGCCATACAGCCCAGGAACTAAGATGTCCAATTAACTACTGCTGTAAAAATGATTCAGGATTCAGTGTAAGCACTCAAAAATGGTTTTTTTTTTGGATGCCTATCTGAAACATCTCTGAAGTATCTAGCTCTTTGTACTTTGCTCAATTGTAATGTGAGCTTTTTATATATGCTTTCTCACAAACCTTCATATTTTTTTTCCCTGTTCATGTACAGGCATGTTTATATGAAAGTATGATTAGACTTAGGGTTCGGCAGCAGTTTATTTGTCACCTGTATGTCCAGGTCAGAACTGTGTCATATATTCACACTCCACTGTAGGTATGGGTAGGGAAGGTATGTATGTTTTGCTGCCTGACATTCATTCCTTGCACTTTTGTAACCTTCTGTTTGAGCTGTGTTGTTTTAAGGAACTTTTATTTATCATATTTATTTTTAACTTGTTGGGAACTATCTCATACTCCTTACTTAGAGCAACTCTAAAGATACACCCTGACTTAACACTTTCAAGAATTTCAGGAAATTGTAAGGTAAAACATGCTAAAGAATACCTTTGCAAGACGACAGAAACATCAAAGACATAGTGCTTCGGAGTGTATATAGTAAAAGATGCTACAATCACAAAGGCACTGAAAATACCACGCAGCAGTGCTGCCCTCTGGTTTGTGGTTTGTTCGCAGTTCTCTAGGGCAGTGTTGCTGGCTATTGTGTTCTCTCTTCTTTAGTGGCAGCCCCTCTAGTCATGTCTCTCTAATCAAAATCTAATTGAACTTTAATTTGTCCAGGTAGGTGTCATTAAAACAGATTAATCTCTTTGAATGCCAGGAAATTAAAATAAATTACAATATTGTTCTTTTTTATTAATAAAAATGATTTGATCCAGAGTAAGTTTGTGTGATGCAATTGCAGTCAAAACCAGCTGTGATATGCATACATATATATGTGTGTGTATATATATATACACACAATATATGCACACATACACACACACATACGCGCACACACACACTCAGAACTGGAAGCAATAAAGAATGAATTTTCCTGCAAATGGAAGTGTCTGTCTAACGTATGCATAGGTAAAGGTGACAACTGAGAAACGTTATTTGATTTCTTGCTTCTATACATTTTCTTTCTGAGTCGTATCCATTGGTCTTAAGAATGTAGGAATACTGGATGATGGAAAATGTCCATTCAGCTCAGTATCCCATATCTGACATTGACAGAAAGCAGGTTCTTGGGAAAAAGCTTACACTGGAGGAGTCATCCGATCATAGTTTCTCCAACTCTCTCCCAGCAATAATTTCTGACTCAAGGACTTCCTAGGCTGGAATTTCCTTAGTTGATCCTTATGCAAAAGCTGTTGTAGGCATTTGATTACCTTGTCTGTTTTCTCTGAACTTTTTCTGTTTCTGTGATTTCCTTCCTTTTTGAGACTTAGCTCTGAAAAAAGATGCACCCTGAAATATTAATGTCTGGTTACCTTTTCCTTTCAATGTTCATTTGAGATCTTTGTGTTAGTTAAATGAATTAAGAGTATTGCGTGGCTTTAATATTATTTAAACATTTTTTGAAAACTGATCAGAAAGACTCTTTACCAAAATAATAGATTGTCTGTAATTATAAAATAGAGGGAAGTAGTCAGAGCTGTTCCAGTCCTTTAAACTACTTAAACAGTGTCATAACCTCAGCAGAGTTTTATTAGGCCACTCAGACCCCTGAGCTGGAAGAC
>NW_009207555.1:0-11396 GCF_000690835.1 Fulmarus glacialis
GGGAGGGAGGGGGGGAGGCAAAAAACCTCACCACCACCAAAAGGGGGGAGGGCACCTAAATAATTCCTAAAAATCAGCCGGTATGTAACTTGATCAGTTCACATCCTTCATGTAAAGGCTGTAGGGTTATTTTGGTCACTAGATGGCACTCTTGAATGAGGATTGGTTTTCATTCTGGTTTTCACAGATGATCGTGCCCCATTTGTTATTTTTTGTCACTCATTTTACAATGATAGAATTAAGAGGAGGACTACCTTAAATTTAAAGTCGATGGAAAGACAATTTCACAGAGATTTTATAGTAGTCTGTAAACTGAATGCAGTTTAGAATAGCTGCATCTAAGAATCAAAGCAAGGAGACTAAAAAGTATAGTGCAGCTCCCTACAGAAAAAGTGAAATCAGGAATTCAGTCTGAAGGTATTAGTAGAATTCAGTCCTAGTGTGTTAGTCAAGGTTTGTAATTTATTTTAATTTACAAAAGTAAAAAAGCAAACTAAGATGTCATCTTTCTCTTTTGAATGGATTGGAGTTTTACCATGATATGTGCTCTCATACTCCAACTGCCAAAAGATATATCTACACCGATACTATTGATTTGGCCCTGGAAGGTGGATGGTGGAGAATATCTCAATTCACGCTGACATGCCCTGCTGCATTTCAAGATAGGCTTGTAATACTTAGCTTACCCAGAAGTTTTTCTTGCCTTTGTAATGGCATGGTAATGTATAACCATACTGAAGAAGCCAAAGGCAGCACATATATAGCTGCCTTCGCATCACACAGTTTGTGATGCATTTTGGATCCTCTGATATGAAAGCCCATATATGGATATAGCCTTCAAGAATATATGAAATACTTCCTATAATTACTTCATTATGTAAAATAAAGTACCTGACACTGGAGGATAAGGCTATCTAAACACAATAAAACTAAATGAATAAGATGCAACAATATTTTTAAAAAGCGAATTTCTTATTAACTCTGCTAGGAATTGTAAATCTAAATCTTCTATTGAAAATTTAATCTCTCATCTGCATGAGATATTAATTGTTCCTTTATTATCTTTGTGTAGTAAATAATACTTAAATTATTGTGTTCCTTGAGAAGAAATAGCTGGGACTTATTCAAAACAGCGAAAAAAGAGCATTGTTTCTATTAAAAAATGTAAAAAAAGTTCAAATGAAGGCTCTCTTATAGATGACACAACATTTTTTAGTTTTAAAATTAATAATTGCTCAAAATACATAAGACTTTTAAACAACATGAAATTAATAGCATAGAATATATGCAAGACATTAAAAGAAGTTACAGTATCTGGTTCTGAAAAAGAGAGACAGAACATGTTGAGGAACTGGTGACCATTGGGTGTGGGGGGAACAGAGGGGAGGAAAAAAGCAGAAAAAAGACAGATGAATCAGAATTTTGCCTTGTACCCTTGCACCATCACGATTTCTTGGCCTAACTGCTACACATCAAGAAAAATTTGGTGTTTCTAAACACATCTCTCTACTTTCTAACATTTTCAGTGTTTGACTTTGTTTCTAGTACAGGGAGCCTCTATTCTATAATGTGGTTAAAACTAGACCTCATCTAAAAACCAGGAAAGTAAATAACATAAAAAACCCCAAACAAACTAGTTTCAAATTATGTGACAAACTTTTGTGTGTGTATATACAGCCTTGTTTCTTATGTCAGTATACAGAGAACACTGGAGCAATAGGAATAGGGATTGCCTTAAATTTTTTTTTTCTTTCCTTTCTTTTTTCTTTTAAATCTGTCGTGAGCAAGGTAAATCTGTCGTGAGCAACAGTTTACAGCAGTATTGAAAAGATGACTAGGGGGTGCAATTGCATCTTTTTGAAAGAAAAATTTACTATTAAATGTCTGACAATTATAATTTAATAATCTTTTATAGTAAAAAACCAGTTTAATTATTATGAGCTGGTCAAGTGTACAGGCAAACTATGATAGCATATTAGGATCCACTTATGGTTATTTCAATTGTTAGCAAGCTTTTTAGCAAGATCTTGAGTTCAAGCAGCACTCAATAGAGCCACTGCATCTCGCAGCATAAGGCACCTGTGAGGCTCCAGCATTCCTTGTTTCAAAATTATGGTGAAGAACCTACCATCCAAAAGAACAATGTTTTCAGTGAGAAAACATACTATTCTTCTACATCTTAAGACTCATAGGCTATGTCATTACTGTTGAATTTCTGTCCTAAATATGAGTAGTTCAACTTTTTACTATTTAAATTTTTATGAGTGATTGTGGAAGTGTCAGATAGATGAGAATATCCAATATACTGCCTGCTCACTTGTTCCCTTTGCTGTCATCTATTAAACATCCGTTTTGATGAAGAATTACAGTATCCTAAGGAATTACCATACTGCTAATTCCCTGAGATGTAACTTTCATTCTTCATTTTTATTTGCCTCACATAGAAGATGCCTGTGGAGGTTTTTGTAGCTTGAACAAATAATGTAATAGTGAACAAACTCATGTTGGAGATTTTTTCTGATTTTGTAGTGCAGTTACACATACATGCCACAAACAACTTTTTCCTTTTGTAGAGCTCTCTCAGGAGAGCTTTCTCACAAAGGAAGTCGAATCTATATTCTGTTTAAAAGTGTACCATCGTAGCATAGGAGGAAGGATTTTTATTGCAGATGCATTGTTATTCCCAACAAAAAAATTGTTCTGTTTCAGAGCACTGATGGACGGAACACCTGCACGTTTCAGAGTCAGAACAATCAGTTTGTTCTCAATTATTCCTGACTCACTTGGACAGAGTCATTTTCAGCTCTCAACTTGAAAAAGGCATATTTTCACATAGGAGTACATCTGGCAGACAAAAGATTTTCTGCTGATAACAAATCTCAGAAACCATTATCAATATAATGTTACCCTTCAGCCTCTCAACAGTATTGTGAGTGTTTACAGAGGTCTTGGCAGTGCTTACATCCCATCTGCATCATTAAGGCACAGGATGATTGGCCAGAAAAAAGGAAATCTTACCAAGAGATTGGGAACAGATAAACATGCTCCCTCTTGTGCGATTTCTTATCTCCAAAAAAAGTTCATTTTAACACCAACTCAGATGATAGAATTTATCAAAACAATAGTGGACTTCAGGATGGTAAGACAGAGCTTCTGGAAGGATTCCAAATCAGGGCTACTTTGATCACTTGTTTCCATTGAGCCCTTCAGCAGTCTCTGTCACACATAGTTGGAAGCCTCGTGCCACATGCAAACTTATTCTTTAATTTATTAGCCATTTTTTGTGAATGGTTTGCATTCCAGCAAAATAAAAATACTGGTTTCAATCTCCAGAAAACCTGGATAGTTTTTGTGTCTGAAAAATACAGAGTTAGAAACTTCTATAAAAACTTCCTCTCCTTTTATTCCTTTGGAAACAAATTATGAATAGATTATTAGTAAGCTGGGTATTCCCAGTGTATGAATTTATGGTGATTGAGCTTCACAGGAATCTTTGATTCAATTTAACATTGTGGAGCTTTAATTAATGTAGAATGTATTTGAGTATTTCCTACAGTCTCTTCCTGCTAGAATCATTGGGCAGTATGACAGTGATAAACTCCATAAATAACGGAAAGTGTACGCTGTGTAATTAGAAATGCTAGCAAGCGGCGTTTGGTATGTACATCATCATGTTGTGATATTAGTGAAATGCTTACCAGTTATTTAAAACATGCCGATAGTCTTAGCAGAAACTCTCCAGGGAAGAGAAGCAAAAGAACTAACTTGATATATTTAGTTTGCCAGTTGTGGGGGTTATCCATCTGTGGACTCATTGCAAACAAGAATATCAAAGAGTTCTTGGGTCTATGGCTGGTCAGAGATCTCAAAGGGATCATTTTCTGCGTCAGTGGTCAGGTTAACTAATACCTGCATTCCTATCATTGCAATTATTGTGGCCAAAGCAGCAGTTCAGCTAGCATCTCCTGCATTGACATGTCCTTTGGATTTCCACAGCTGTTTCAGCTGGCTATAGAGGCCATGTTCAGTAATCTCTTAAATCAGATTTCTTGTCTGTGCAGGAGAGATCCATTAGACACCTGTCTTCTCTCCTCATGTTTATTAGCATGGTTTTTGGATAGATATTTACTATAGAAAAGCAAAATTTAGACAATTGTAAGAGCATGAAGGAATTTACAAAGAAAGCTTGTTATGTCAGATTGGAAAGGGTTTTGCACATGATTTGAATAATTCCATTTTCCATTGTGACAGCTAAATTTATTTGATTGTATTCCCTCCAGGTAAAAATTATTTACTGTAAACTTGGCAGTCAGTAGTGTTTCTAGTCCTTCAATAGACTGCTGCACCTTAAGGTTACAGTGACTCACAGATTTATGAAAGAGCTGCAAGAATTCTTTTTCCACAAGAACACCCTCCCCTCCTTTTGCTGATCTGATCTAAAATTCCAGTTCTAATGTATTGAAGTCCTTTGTCTCCCATCCCTTTTCCATTTCACTTAGAAAGTGGAATTACTGTAGCAATAACAGTATCAACCAGTATTGGTGAAATGATTGAGACTTTTCTGTGAGACCCTCTTGTCCCACTTTGGTACTCTACTGTATTTCATCATGAGGTGATCTTGATGAAGCCATACTCAAAACTTTTGCCCAAGATAGTTTCAGAATTCCACATTTAATCAGGTTATATGCTAATCTGTATTCCTTCTGAGACACATTCAAATAATGAAGAAATTATATGGCACTTCTTAGATATCAGAAAAGCCTTGTTATTTGAAGGTTGAAGTCCTCCTTCCCTAAACTGTTAGTCCTGTTGAGAGAATAAAAAATTTGGCTCTCTCTCTGAATAAGGCTTTGCTATGAATTTTCTGGCTCTGAGCACATTCAGAAGTTTTCTTTCCAAAAGTGTTATGTGCTACTTGGGATTCACTTACAGGTAAACGCTCACAAGGACAAGCAACAGAAAAAAGGAAAGTTTACCAGCTTTTACCTCTGGATTTCTTTGAGATGCTTTGACCCTTTATGTATTCTACTTCCTGCTTCCTCCACCCCTCCATCACTTCCACTGTCATCTATACTCAGAGCATAGAGAGAACGGCAATAGGTCATGACTTGTTCTTGCATCTTTTACATTGTGAGTGTAGCTAGGAGGCATGTGCAGAATAAGTAGCAGGTTATAATTGTTATAACTCCGTTGCAGGTGTATAAAGCACGAGTAACCTTGTGTGTCTGTCTGGCTGTCACACCTATCTGGCTACACAGCTTGGACTTCAGTTATTTCCCAACTTCCAATCCAAAAAGCAATTATTTGGGAATGGTGGATATGTAACTATTTATACAAATACAAACAGCACCAACAAAATCAATGTAATGGACAGAACAGAGACTTGAATCTGTCTTTTCCAAGTGAATTTCCTGGCTATAGGGCTATTAATAATTCCTTGTTCTTTTCTTTCTTTCCTCTAGACCTGAAAAGTTCTACCTTAAGTTTCAGAAATGCACCCAGATATTTTTGGGGTTGGCAATTCCTCCAGCGAAGAAAATTAATTTGTTTCTATATCAGTGTTCAGCTCGTGAAAATATAAAGCTTCCCTTTCCTACTGTCACTTAGTATTTCTGTACATTCATGTTTCTGTCACTGTAGTTTTAAATAAACACCATCAAATTAAATGCAAAATCTGCTACATATTATCTTTGTGTATTTGTTGTGTATGATACTTTGCATAATGTTTGTTTTTCTGGACACTTCACAATTGCGAAGGTTTCTGTTATCCTTAAGCTGAAACTCAGCAATAGCTAATAGGATAAAGATTTTGACACATACTAGGTTTTAAATGAGAAACATTTTCACTAATAATTTTAAATACTGAGAGAGGTAAGTTATTTCACAAGTCTCTGTTAAATAAACCTTTTCTAATGAAAGAAGACTGCTTTTTGTGCAGCCCTTGATGTTTTTGGCTTATTTCATAGACTTCATCCATAGAGGAAGAATCTTGATTCAAGCTTCAGAAATGTCATTCTGAAGTGCAGTGGGAAGTCTGGTAATACGCTTGTTGCAGCTATCATATGCATTAATTACAGATTTTTAACTCACCTGTTATATGGAACATAGACATAGAGGTCTGGATATTTTCATTTTATGTTCATTTACATTTAGTTTCAGAACCACCAATAAGAACTTCTGCATATGTATCTACATCAAGTTTTGTCAGAAGTATATTTGTGTGAGTCCTAAAGTAATGCAGTTTAAGGCAGCATTAGGGTTCCCTCACATTTTCCTCTACAGTAGGATATGAGTAGATTTTATCTGTGAAGTGCTATTACATTAGTATGTGTAACTACTTCAATTTTATGACAATTTAATTTTTTCAAGTTGGTATAATAGTTCTGAGGTGCTTTGCAAGTTTTTTAGAATAGTAGGAAAAAATATTATTGGTGGAATATCTGCACAGCAGTGTACAGGATGAACATACTTGCCTTTTAGTTAACCAGTTAAAACTGAAACATAACCGGTTAAAACTGATCAGGTTTATTTTACATGGAACATCCACTGTTGAAGTAAATGCAATTATGGCTAAAATATTGATATTCTTTTTCTGTCAGAGGATTATCTGATACAAAAATACTTTCTGGATAGTAAGATATTCTTCACACTTAGTGTTAAGTATGCAGTCCCTCACAGTAGCTTTGCAACTGAATAGGAGTTGTTATCAGATATTACCTAATGTTTTTAAAAATTAAATGTAAGTAATATACCATATGTAGCATTTTATATAATGTTATATTTGTGGTATTAATGGACCTGTAAAAATGTTTTGGATGATGATTTGTATTAGTTCTTTTGCATGATAGGAATACTATGTGAAATGCCGTATTAAAAAAATGGAATATGAAGATAGCCGAATGTTCTTTTAAATGTATTTTAGACAAACATAAAATTTTTTTTTCTGCAATGTAAATTCAAACTCTGATTTACTCCATTCATAAAGGTTCTTTCTAATAAGTCTCAGAAAATTATAATACCCATGCTTCTGTCACGTGCTTTTCCATGTTTGTTTACAAGTGCAAAAGTAATTTTTCTTTAGTGACACAGTAAAATTTATATGAATGGCAGAAAGATGAAAGGGTGTGGGTTTGGTTTTTTTTTTTGGTGTTTTTTTTTTGAATGTAGAAGTGTAGAGTTTTTTCTCTATAGGGTACCTATTTTGTATTCAGAAATAAAATTAAAGATAGACTGTCTATATTTTACGCTAATTTTGCCTTTTGCATGTCTTCAGAGCTCTAGATGTCTGAATTGTTGCTTCTACCCTTCAAGATTTGAAGCACTTCACATCCTGATTCTTGGTGTAAAATAAAAATAAATTAAAAAATTTACACTTGCTGTGAAGTATAGACAATACACATATATAGCATGTTGAAACTGTGTGTATTCTCTTATAGAATGCCTTGCAGCTGTGGAGATATACTTAAGGAAATATTTTTTCTAATGCTTTCTTGAGTGAACAATCTATCAAAACCTTGCTAGGAAAAGGAAATATATTTAAAAGTTTTCATTATGTTCTCAGCTATATTAGAAGAATGGATTTATGCACTCTGATACCTGAACAAAATAATCTGTAATGGGATTGTTTCACTGTGATGACAGAATTGCAAATTATTATTAACAGTGTAAAATATTAAGTATGAGACACTTTGTATTTCTTTTTGCTAGCAAGTTCCTGAAGGACATAAGATTTTAGATCTTGTCACACTCAGAGGCAGAGTCTCACCTAACCTGGAAAATAGCAAGACAAAAAAGGAGGAAATAGACCTGTAAAGAACAAGGCTCTTTGGGATTTTTCAGGGACTGGCTTGGAATCTCTTGAAAAGAAACTGACTTAATGATTGACCTTGGGGAAGAAGTGAAAATAATGAGGTGTCATTGATTTTTCGTAATTGCCAACACTATAGGTGATAACCAGAAGCAGTATATTGTTTTGTCTTGAAAACACCCTTCAAAAGCTGTTTTAGATGCCATTATACCACAATAGGCAAGCAAAAAATTAGTGTGCTTATATATGAACCTGTTAACCTTGTCTAATTTAATGCACCGAGAAATCAAGTCTAACTGTTGTGGGTTTTTTTTGGTGTGGTTGTGTGGGGGTTTTTTTTGTTGTTTGCTTTGGGGTTGTTTTGGGGGTTTTTTTGTTTGTTTTTGTTTTTTTTTTTAAATGAGCAAGTAATTCTATGACTTTTTAATGGAGGAAAGTCTGTCCAGCATGTTTTAAGTGTTACGATAAAATAGCACTGAAGTAAAGGATAGCTTTAAACTCTATTTTTGTAACACATGGGCTGTAACAGTGCAGGCTATGATTTTTTTTTTTTTTTGGTGGACCATCTGTTCATTTGCTATTGCTTAATAATGAGAAAAAGAATAGAAATAGATGAAAGGCAAAAATATCTGAAGGTAGCTGAGAAAAGTCTTGTAACTGCAGCTTGGAGAGTGGCATGTAAAAAATACAAGCTCTTCACTGACTCTTAGACTGTGTTGACATTACCATAATAGGGAAGCATAACAAGAATAGCTTTAGAGAGCTAAATAGTTAGTACTGAGGATATTTTGGGGAATTTATGCTGGATTACATCCAGCCTGATTCTGTATGCTGAATTCCTGGCAATAGGTGTAGCAAGTAAGAGCTCAAGATGGGGACAATCAGAAGGTACTCTTTAAAATCCAGTGGGACCTTTTTTTTTTCTCTTCTCTTTTCTTCCAAGACAGAGAAAAGTTTCTTTTGTGCTTTTTCTTAAACGTTTACAGTGTGTTAGATGCTGAAGGAAATACAATTTGACAAGAACTTGGAAGTGAAGGAACTCACTGTATGTGAAACTCGTGCTAAAAAACTTTCAAAGAATTGTCAGTTATAGTTGTAATTTAATCAGAGAAATTTTCATAGAATAGCTTGAGTTGGAAGGGACCCCTAAGGTTCATTGAGTCCAGCTCCCTTCTCCTCACAGGACTACCTAACACTAAGCCATAATACAAAGAGTGTCATCCAGATGCTCCTTGAACTCGATCACAGCACCAAGCCTGTCAACTTCCTTGGGGAGCCTGTCCCAGTGACCAACCACCCTCTCAGTGAAGATCTCCTAATGTCCAGTCTGAACTTCCCCTAATGCAGCTTCATACCATTTCATGAATGTTCAGTTAGGTTCTTAAATCTTCTGTTTTATTCTAGAAAACTCTTTGATAGAGGAATATCTCTTTATTTTTTCCTTTTTTTTTTTTTTTTTTTGTTAAATGCTTGTTTCTTCTTTTCCGCCCTCTACTCTCTTTCCACTCAAAGCAGACAGATTTAAAAAAAGTATTTTAAGGAAAACTTTTCCATATTACTAAAGTAATATTATAAGAGAACAACCAGGTACTCGGAAATTATGAAGCATGAAAACTGGTTTCCTGTAGAACCTCTAATGTCTTTGTCTTTACAGAATATATGCTGTGTTTCCACAAGACAAAACTCTTAATGTAAAAAATAGACAGCGCTCGGTTGTTCTGTACTGGGGTCAGGTAGTCAATCGGTGGTTTTTTTGGCAGAACTTCTGTGTCATTTGTTCTAGAAACTGGAAGAATGTGTATTGAATGAAGCAGGATAAGAAAACAAATAGTGGTATGATAGATTAAATGGGTTATATGTGACTTGAGATATGATGTTTCTTGCTGGCTCTGCCACTGCATTTCTCCTTATTGCTGGCCCTGTTGTTTCAGGCAGAGCTTTTGCAAATGTCTGCTTATGTGTTTCTGATTTTCTGGGTTGTCATCCTTCTGATCCTAAGAATTCTGTAAATGCGAAGTATTTAGAATTGCAGATGAAGTCATTGGAAGTCTCAGATAATCTATTGGGGGGGGGGAGAAATCAGTCATCCAGTGATTGGGGCATCTCACACTTTTTAGGATGAGACACATACTGAACAGCTCATAAGTGAGAATGCTGTTAAGTCTGGTCTGTGAAATCAAAACATTATTAGTTAGGAATCTGGGAAAGATATTTTTCTGAAATAGCCACATAAATAGGGAGGATAAACATGTAACTTTTCAGAATAAAATTCAAAATGTAATAGTAATTTACACTTTGATTAAATTACAAATGTAAAACTTTTAAGGGCTTGTTCATTAACATAAGAGCTGGTTTTAATTTTATTTTTGAGAGAGAAATACAAGGATCAAAACTATAAAAGTTGCGGTCTTTAATATGTTTAAGACACATATTGTGCTAGAGATAATGTGATGGTTTTACAGAACTATTTCTGTAGTCCATTAGGTTGTAGTATTGCTCTTTCATAATTCCTATTACTGCAATAGATTGTTTAGTTCATGCACACCATGTTTAGTCAATAAACAATCCAGAGCATGTGGAAAGTTCATTTTCCAGAGGTTTTGGAAAAATCTAATTAGATGAGATAATGTAGTGTTACGGTAATGCAAAAGCTAAAGTATAAAATACATTCACTTGTAATCTGAGCACTGCCCAGACTGCTTTCTGTTAAATGTTTTCTGTTGGAAATTACTTGCATTAAAATGCAGCAGTGCTTTCTGATGAAGGAAAACCCTTTGAATGATGCTGTTATTGTTACAATTTTACTTAACAGTCTTGAAAAAATTTAATTTCATAACTTAGAATGTTCAAGACTCTTTGTTTTCATGTAATTTTACCAGTGCAGTGGTCTGAGAAGTAGAAGAGGGATGTACTTGTTCCAGATCTTGCTTGGCTTCTTTGAATAGGCTGTGCTGGTATTTCAGGATATTTGGAACTTAATAGGATATGATCTTTAATTTCTCTACGGTTAATCTTGCAGAACACTGGGTAAAATTTGAGAAATTAATTTAGAAAATAAAGACAGCACAAGATGTGTTCAGGGCCTGGACCTTTGAAGCCCAGTGAGCTTTATATACATTCATGTGAAAGCACAGCACTTATGCTCAGATAATGAGCAAATATCCTACTATCTGCAAAAACAGAAGGGAGAGTTGTCTTTGTGATAGCTCAGTATACCACTAGATTTTTAGTCCTCAAAGCTCTACTAAAATGGCAAATGTTTGTTACATAGCAGCTCAGGATTTCCCAGAATTACTGGAGTGAAAACTCACTAGCTTTCCAAGAGCTTGATAGAAGTTCTGCATTCATGGGAATGTCATATTTCCCAGAGGAATATCTGAAGGTTGGATTAGCAATAATGTAATAGGAATTTTTTTGTGTGCTAATGTGTGATATAATAAATTCAGTCCGTAAGAAAATGAGAAAGAGTAATATTTATGTAGGAAGGCACTTTTTTCAGTGATGTTTAAAATTAAAGTGACTCCCCTTTATCCAAGCCTGAGTCATTGTCCACTTCACAATTTTCATAGAATCATTAAAGTTGGAAAAG
>NW_009207556.1:0-49081 GCF_000690835.1 Fulmarus glacialis
TGCCCGGGGCTTGCCGTCATCCAGGCAGTGTCCCCGCGGGCAGAAAACCAGACATGTCGTGCCTAGTGAGGTGACAGCTCTTCCTCATCTGCGGGTTTCTACGTTGCTAGTAACTCCAGCCTTTTAAACTTAATAGACTTGAAATGCATGGCTTTCAGCTGTGTGCTCCTCTCCTGAGACCCTGGTTAGCTTTTGGCCCTGGTTGAAGCTGCTGGTGCTCTGGCTGCGAGGTCTGTGGGATGTCATGGGTGTCATAAGGATGGCAGTAAGTATCTCCTGGGCCATCTGCCCGGCAGTATGTGGTGGTTGCCTGCACTGCCCCACAAGTGGCAATCACAGTGAGGGCACCAAGGCAGTGCAGGTGCCCCTGGCCCTGTGCCTCTGCCTCTGCATTGCCACTGGCTCGCGTGGGGACACTGTTAGTGGTTTCCCATGTCCTGCTTGCACTGAAGCTCTCACCGTTGATGATGCTGCAACATTAGCAGTTGCGGCTGCACTCCTGGAAAGTCCAAAGTCATTATAGGCAAAGCTAGCAGGGCAACAGTGTGAGTAAAAGGTGCATGAGTCAGGGTTTGCAGGAGCCTTTGGTACTGGGTAAGGATGCTGCAGCTACTGACAGCATGTCAGAAAGCGTGCCTCTCACTCTGGTACTCAGTGCTGCCAGATTTGCATTGGGTTTTTCAAGCAGCTTGTCTGAAGTTTGTAGCTAGCCCTCATGAGAATAACGTTCCTCCTGGAAAGCTCATACTGTTCTGTTACAGCAACCACTTGCAGTAGCACAGCTCTGACATGGTCCTAATAGAGAAAAAGCTTAGGAGATCTTAATTATCATAATAAAAACTGAGAAGGTTTTTTCTGGCAGAATGGTAAAAATGCTTGGTCCCAACTACACTAGGATATACATCATCCTGTCCACTGATAACGCCTGCCCTTTTGATGGCAGCTGCAGCAGTATCAGTGATTGTGCTCTGCTCTGTGTTTGAACAGTCCCTCGCACAAAGGCATTCCTTTCTGTGACTAATCTTCCTAGGAATTATAGTGATGCAAGTAATAAGTAATTAGTATATTTCATTACGCTAGCTCTGAGAAACTCAATCATGTTTGTGGCTGGTTGTCTCACAGTGCTGTAGAAGACTTCCTCTAGCTTTCACTTGCCTTGCTCGTTGATGTTGTATCAAGAAGGCACTCTGCTGATGTTTGAGAACTAGAAACTCTCAGATTGTGTGACCCTTTTCTAGTTTTCCTTGGCTGACCACCTGGGCCTAAGAAAAATGTGGTATTATCAGAGTATTGCAGTTTGGAACGAAGCCCCCTGTGGTGGTCCAAGAGTACAATTGTCAAGAATGGATACAAATGACCAAAACAGTGGATGCTAATGCGAGGTATTTATTATTCTCAGTAGTGCATGAATTCTGAGATGCTGCCTGGCATGGAGGGTGGGGAAGAGATTCTCTATCAATTGAGTGGAAAGCTTATTTTGTAGTTTCAGTTTTGAAGCCACATCGTCTTCCTTTATTGCAGCTGTAATTCTTAATGTACGTATTGTTCCAAGCCTAATTTCAAACTCACAGCTATTATTTTTTTTCCTAGTTAAATCTCTTTGTGGTTTTCCTTTCCAAGAAGAATTTATTACCATACTTTGGTCTGTGAGCTATAGCTGTACAAAAGCTGTAATACCAGCACTTCCTATATGTGTGTGCACTTTTTAAAAAATGAGTTGTTAAGTTGGTGGCTTACACCTATGTTAGGGTGTATCCTTGTCACAAGCAGTTGTGAGACACAAAAACCTCAGGAGCCTCCAAGACCCCATTTCTGTAGACCTCACTGAGTGGTCAGTGAGGCTGAGGTGAGGCATCCTTACAGCTTTTGGTGGCTGTCCTTTCCTCCTCTCCATGCCGGTCCTTGAGTCCACCCAGATTGACTCATCAGGGGTGCGATGTCAGGGCGGGCAGTGACTTCTGAGTATTTCACCATGGTGCCACTGACAGGTGATGCTCCAAATACCATGGCCACACAAGGAGGGAAGGAAGGGCTGGCACGAGAGAGCAGATCTTAAAGGGGAGGTAGCCCCTTTGGGTGGCCTTGTGGTAGCTCAGCCCTGGTAGGAAGTAAATGTTTTCGTGGACTTGTGCCAAGGAGATCGTGGAGGGGAACATGGAGAGAGGCTTGGCTGTCCTTGGTCGTGGTGGGGATGAGGGAAGGCCCTCACAGTCTTGGAGCGCACAGTCCCAAGGGAGAGGGTTACGGTTCATATTTGCTTTCTGTGGTGCATGGTAGCTGTTGCTGAGGTGAGGTGTCTCCAGTGGAAGAATAGAAAGGAGGGACTGTTCGGTGCATTGTCTTTCAGTCTTCTCGTTTGGTTTGGGATAGTGCTCGCTACCCTATGCGTGAAGTGCCAATATTTGATAACTACTTTTGTGGAAGTGTCTCCTGAGCTGGATTTGTTACAATTCCTTAAACTGATCTCTGCAGTGGGGTAATTCAGCTTTTATTGAAGTTGCAATGTATCTTACCTCTTATTTCAATGGGTGAAGCAGTAAGCCAACTCTGATTACTTTTCAAAACTGCACTGTAAAAGTAGACTGTATGTCATACTGTACTGCAGGCACAGATTTGTGAATTCTTCTTTTGTTTTGCTTTCTGAACAATTAGTATTCGGATTTTCCAGGGCTTCAGCTTGAATTTAAATTTTACTACATGGCTTTCTGAAAGTGAATTTATGAATCATTGTTATGGATTTTGAGTAATTATGTTGTCATGCTGTTATTGATAGATGCAGAGTCATACAGCTTTGAGTAATGTCAGCTTAAAAAAAAAGAGACTTTAGAAGCAGTGGACATAATTGTATTTCCTTTAACATCTGTGGGAGCAGGAAAAGGTCACTGCAGTATCTCACTGATGGACAGAAATATTTCATTAAAAGGTGGCAAGTGCTTGTGTTCCTTTGGTAGAACAAAAGAATTTGTCAGCACAGCCATTCAGTCTCAGGATGGTATTCTTTTCTATGTTTTTTGTGTGTTTTAACTTAGTACCTATTAAGCTTCAACCCTATTCAGGATTTCTAAGCTTATTTCTAAATAAGCTATTGTATTTGGTGCTGTATTCCTACAGTTCCCAAGATCACTTCGGTTAGAAATTTATCGTGTGTTTTTACTATTACAGGTAGCTGTAATCGGGATCTATTTATGGATCTGATGCAAGTCAGTTAGACTTTTGCAATATAATTCATGTCCAATTGGCATTTAGTTAGTTATATACGCTTTAATGCACCTCTAGGTAATCCATTGTTTCGGTTTGAATCAGTTTGGCCACTCTGACTTTGATATGAGAAGGTCCTGACATCATGATGGAAGTTGAGGCTAAACAAATCTAATTAATGAAAAGCCACTCATGAACAAGTAAGTAATAATGAATATATCACAAAATAATAATTAAAAAATGGGAAAAGTTACGCTCTCCAAGGTGCTTTGATATTTTAAAGAAAGGAAGTTGTGATTTGCGGCTTAGTGTAATGTTATACATTTTCACGATAGAATCAGGGAGAAGACTAGAGGAAGAAAATGTAGAGAAATACTTAACTTGTTTCTGCGTTCGTAAAAAAGGTTGTTTTGTTTGTACTTCCAGGTCATTCGGTTCAAAATACAGCTTACTAGCATGAGGAAAGAAATTACAGGCCCAGAGGCCTTTCTCCAAGTGTAAAAAAACCAGCAGTAGCCAATGATAAAACTGAGACAACGACAGCATATTAAACTATTAGTCATTGCAAGATATAATATTACCGGAGAAGAATAGCAAAGGAGATCAACCTACTAACAACACAACTTGTATATTGACCTGGATTTTACAGGGCTGGTAGGTCTGCGTAAGCTCGGTAGAAATATTCTTCTGTTGATTAAACCAAAGGTGCTTTTGTTGAGTAAAGCTAATGCGTTTGTCATGTGTAATCTTTTTTTGATTATGTTAGTACTTTTCTAATGTAGTTAAAATTGCAGACAAGAATTACAGGCAAGAATGATTTTTATTTGTAGCCAATTTATAGTGACATAGTGTGTAGCCTTGCCAGCAAAATGACTGCCTTTGTATGTCCTTTTCTAAGGATCTAGTCACCTGTGTTAGGGCAAGGTACATTCTGCTTTTAAAACAAACTCTGAGAATTTAAGAACATTCAGCTCTCCCTGTCCTTGGTTGAATTGCAGAGAGTGATTTATGCTTCAGCCAGGCATGAAAATAAATAATATTGCTTTTAATTGGTGTGCTTTACAATTTTTATTCCCATAATATAAAAATGTAACAATGAAAAGTAGTATGTAGAATAAATCTTTTATGACCATTTAAGTGTGGTTAAGGCATATTTCTCTTATTAATGTCAGCAGGGATTTTGCTCTTGCCTTTGAAGATAATATGCTTAGGCCTTTCATCATTAGTAAGTTTTAACTGGAGAGTGTGTGTGAATATCTATGCATATATGTCTATACAGACAGTTAGATGGCTTCTACTCTAACCTGGAAGCATGCTATGAATGCAGTTTTGCGAAATAAACAGGGATGTTTTGTTTTGAGTTTTTTTGACAGTTGACAGATGGAGAACATTGAGACATTGCAGAATCATAGTAAGTGAAGGGTTAAATATGAAGGTTTTACATGAAATTCAATCATGAATATACTGTTTATAATCTCATTGGCTTCGGTGTTGAAAATCTCATGTGCTGAAGGTAAAAGGTACAATTCAGTGTTTTGCTGCAGCAAGATCGTAATACTTAATTAAAACCTTAATATATAAATGAATGAAAACCATAATTGAAGCCATACTTCAGTTTTATTTCTGTCAACTTAATTTGTTTGTCTGAACAAGTTAACTAGGCACTGAGTCTATGATTGAACAAACTACTTAAACATGTGCTTAATGTTAAACATATGAACCTAGTGATGAAAGTTGGGCATGTGCTGTTCAGCTGAGTTAGGGCTGAAATTACCCCATCTGTGCGGTATCTTAGCCCAGTGATTTACACTGACAAGTGCAGCTTTTGCCTACAAATCTTTTTTATGTCAGGAAATGTTTAAATCTAGTTGATTCTGCCTTGGGGTAGGTTGTGGCTGAGATGATCTCTCAAACCCCTTACCAGTCTTGTCTTCTAAGATTTAAGTAACAGGAAAACATAAGTGACGAAAAGTCAGAGTTCAAAACTTATTGGTATAATTTGAAGGATGTCCTTGAAAATTTGCTACTCTATGATTACATTTAAATTATGGCATATTTGTAGGCTTACAATAAGCATCCACTTTTGAAGTGATTGCAATTATGTTTATGAATACTTCTGGGCTGTGCTTTCTTGCAATACTTTTCTATTGTGAAGTGCTACAGAGTTTGAAGGACCATAGAGGCATTTCTATGGTTTTGTTGTTCCCTATTAATTTTGTGGTATGCGCATCCTTTAGAATGTGAACTGGTATCTCTTTTCTGTTTTGTCTATATCTGTGGGGTGCTGGCCTACTGTGTGTGCTTTTCAGCACCATTTTAATTAACAGGCTGAGGAGATGGCAGAAAAAGGGGTGATAGCCATGCTCATCCTAATGACAGCTCCCTATCAGAGAGTCTCTTCACTCCTGGCTGCCTTCTTGCACTTGGTCAGCATTCACTTAATTTCATGGCTGGTTTAGTTAATGTGAAGGCAGCTGACCTTATTGCAAACTTCAGCTTTTGAAGAGGCAGGTTTTCTCTGTGTTAGAGCTCTAAGTCATTGCTTGGCTTTGTTCTTTCTCCCTGACAGAGAAAGTGCTTGTACCTTGTTTCTTGTAACCAGTAATGTCAGAAAGTTAACAGTCATGTGCAGTCCTCTTTCATGTATTATTTACTACAATATAAATTATTTTTATTTATGTATTTTTTTTAAACAGGCATAATACACAGTGGATTACTTACTGACTTTGGATTGATATCAGTCATAGCTGTGGGTCTGTAAAAACACACTTTGATTACATTAACTTCTTAAAAATGAATGGGAGGTCATGCAGTGTGAGCCATCGGACAACAGGTATTTCTCATGGACCTAGGATGATCAGTGGACAGCAGATCCCACCAGTCAGAGTTCATGCAGGAACGCCCTGCCCATCTTCAAATAGCAGCACCCCAAGCCCAGCTTTTGGAAACTTGTCTGCCAGCCTACACTTAAAGATGCCCCTTGGAGGAGGGGTAGCTCCTCAGAGCAACATCATTGACAGTACTATTCAATTCCCTGCTCTAAGTCCCAGGAAACAAGCGGTTGCACATGGGAAGCCTTTATTACAAGTCCCACAGCCCCCAGGACTGCCAGCCCCACAGTCTTTAAAGCCAAAACAGCAAGAATTTGGAAATACTTTCTCCCCATGCACAGGTGAAGGTAAGACTCCTTTTTCTATTGCTATTAGTAATAGCATTTCTTCTCCAGTATCACATACCCAGATGGTATTGGGTTTAGTAGATGGAATCCAGTCTCTTCTTTACCACTCTTCTACTACAAAGGACGAGATACTGAAACAAAATGTTTTGCTATTTTCCACAAAAGTATTTCGTCGTTTCATTATTCCCAGGGGCTTTGTATTACACACCAGTTGCTCAGAATCCCTGTGTTGTCCTAAGATTCTTTATAAACAGTGTAGTGTGACTTTGCTTTGCTAACCTAGCCTCTTGACTCAACAAATCCAGATAGTCATTTTATGTTCTGTGGCACTGGAATTTTGTGAGTGCTATCTGAAATACTCCTTCTTGGATGCATGAACACAGCTTTCCACTGGTGACTAACAGCTGCTTACTGATGAAAGCAGCAATGTAGTCATGCTTTTTAGAGTGCTTAGGCTGGACAAGCTGTAAAGCACTTTGGAGCATGTCTTGACTATAGATCTGCAATCCATTTTTTGGAACCACTGTTTATGCTGTAGAAAATAATGATGCATAGCCGTCACAAAATTTGGAGGCTGGTCCTCTGTGAGTAAGTGCTTGTGCGTCAGAGACTTACCTATCTATGAGAAAGTACTTGACTGTCTGCTCTTGGGTCTTTGAAGTCAAAACAACTTTTAAGTTTTCAGTACTTCTTGACTCTGGTCATGCTGGAGATGGGGATACTCTTTTGGAGGAATTTTGGTATCATACGTTTGAAACTGAATGTACATAGGCATGAGGATGTAATGTATAGAAAAGAATTAAGTGGTTTAAAATACCAAGAAAAGCTTGGGTTGGTATCTGAGTGAAAGTGCAGCAAAGGAGACAGAGATTTCCCATTTTATTCCAAGTGTGTTGCTCCTCTCTGTTTTCTGTTTTTCTTCACTATTTCCCTTTGAAAACTTAGGAAGTCCATCCCTTTTCGGCAAGGCTTGCAGGCTTGAAAGCAGTATCATTTCAGAACAAGTTGAAAGTTAACTGCATGCTTGAGTGCTCTGCTGAGTCAGACCAGTGGTAATGCATACACATATTCACTGGCTGACCTCTGAGATCACCCGTCTGGTGCTCACTTTGGTGGTGGTGGGGGCTGTAACTCACAGCATATAGCTTTAAGCTTCTGCTGCAGCGAAGAGAGGTGGACTCCTCACATGATGAGCTTTGGAGGAACTTTTCTATCTCTCTTTCACTACAGGTAGAGCCTGATTCCTGCTCATGCCTAAAACCAGGAAATGCATGCTGGGATCTCTAAAATAGCCCTACATAACAGCTAGTCCACCTGCAGTATGTGTTGCAGAGCAGCATCACAGGGTGAAGAGAGCATCACCTAGTTTAATGTCCTTGGTTTGGGGATTTTGATCTGCTGTGCCTGACCACTCTGTTCCTAGCTGCTGTCATTTCCATCTTTCCTTCTTGGCCTGATTAGCTCTTACATATGTCTGCTGTTTTGCGGGGTAGCGAGTAGAGAATTCAGCTGAAGGGCTGGCATGAGGGAAGCTTATATATAAACAATGCTGGATAGATAAGATGCTGTGGACTTCAGACACAGACTTCAGATTCTATGTTTCTATGGATTGGGATTAGTAATTCCTCATGCTTTTAAGTTCTTGTTATTAGCAGGACCACTTACAGAGTTGAAGATTATGCGTGCTGGGAACGTACCCACTATGGGGAAGAGCTAAGTCTCATTCACTTGGTCATGTCCAGATAATTTTCTAAGACTTTGAACCTTGTTATGCTGTATAAAGCATAGCATGTATGTAAATAAAACTGTAAGCCTTATAAAACTATTCATGTAGTTTATGCTTGCGCAGCTCTTTCGTATTTTGTCCTTTTCTAGTGGCAGGTATGTGGAGGGAACTGACTTTTGGTAGGTACTTACTTTAGTTAAACCTTCATCTCAAGTTTTCCTTTTATAGTTATCTCAGTATCAGTTACAGAGGTTTGCACTATTCAAACTTGGTTTTTGTTGTTTTTTGTTTTTTTACTTTAAAATACATGGGCTAGTAAAAGCAGCAAGATACACAACAAAATGACTTGCTGGTGGTTTTGGAATAGTTTCCCTGCATTCTTTCAATAATAGATAAAACGGTTTAAAAAAAAAACCCAGAAGCTTCAGTTTGGGATGGAGGAAAGAACAGAATATTTTGGGGCAATCCAATTTTGTGTCTTGTTTTTTACAGAGGTTTTTTTTTTGACAGGAGGTGGTGCTGAGTGCGCGAAAAGAGAACAGTAATAATCTACCACAACACGCAGAGAGTCTTTACTTTGCATGAAGACTCCCTTTATCTTGTATAGTGTTGCAAAGCTTTGAAAGGAGATGATTTTTAGAAAGCGTGCCACCTAAGTCATGTTAAGAGTAACTTACACTTCTGTGCATGATGAGAACCTGAAGCACATTGTGCTGTGTTACTGTATGGAGAAAAAAAGCGAGTCTGAACATGCACTGGTGTACATCTCTGACTTTGGCTACTTTTCTTCCTGTGTGGTACTGATGGTATATATGCTTTCTAGTACTATGTTGTGCATATGAAAAAGAAAATAGTATAATGGTGGATTTTTTTCAGTGTTGAAATGTGCCAGTATGGTGATTTTTTTTTTTTTTTCTTTTGCTAGGAGTGTACACTTCTGTGTATACATATTAGATATTTTCACATAGAAATTAGGTGCAAAATGCAGGCATAACAGTATACATATTTGGCATTGGAAATCTACAGTCTCTCATTTTGTTTGATATGCGTATTTGACCACACCTTTTAGATTTACTCAGGCCTACAAAGAGATCTTTACTGACAGTATTTACTGAGGTGAAAGTGAGCTAGAGAGACATCAGGCAGGAATGAGCAGAAAGGGGAGAAGGGTGACAACAGTATAGGAAGACACAAGACCATAACCTGGCCAGCACTGGTCTTCAACTTGTCTCATCATCGCAGATCTTTTGACAGAAGTCTTGTAATGAAAAATAATATAATATTAAAAATCCAGCTTTCTACTGAGTGTTCTATTAAGAAGGTAATTTTTTTTAAATTGTGTAGATTTCAAATACTTCAAATTAGAACTGTGATCTAAATGTAGTGATGTCCAAAAGTTATGTATTGAAGAATTTATTACCAGCCTATCTGCACTTTATATATGACTGAATAGTATTTTGTTTTCTAGAAAACCTAGTAGCTGTCTTATTGCTTGTCTTATTCACTCCTCTGTGCAGACAATGGACTTGCAAGTGTGAGCTGGACTATGTTCGGGATATCAGGCATGAGTGTTCTCATGTCTCATGTAGTACTAAAAATCACAAATCTTTCTGAAAACAACACATATTTTCTGAAAGGACCATTATGTCCAACACCTATGCTGGTTTCTCAGTGAACGAAAGTATGTTTTTGAAGTCCATCAAGAGGTATTAAAGATAAACATATCCCTGCTGGTGTAGGTGGTTGCAGAAGGTGGCTGTGGGAGTAGTTCGGGAGGACACCTTCTATTTTTCCCTCAGCATTATTTGTAAGCACCAGTGGGAGGAGGGTCCTGCTGGGGGAGTTGGATCCTTGGTCTGACCCGCCGTGATCATACTTAACATGCTTATGGCAGTTCGTTCAAAGTTTAGGAGTGGATTTTCCTGTCCTGTAAGACAATATATTGTAGTCTTAAAGCAGCTTGGATTTGGCTGATGGAGAATTTCCATTGTGACCGAAATTCTGTGCTGAGGTGCTGTTGGTGGAGATGGTGCGGCTGCTGCCCCTCCAGCCACTGTGCTCCTAACCTGGTGGAGAGATCCAACAGGGACGTGGGGAGGGGAGAGGCAGCCTGTCAACCTGGCTTTTGGACTTCCTTATTGCAATTGTGGTTTGAGCTGGTATGTCTGGCAAGACTTTCCAGAAATTGTGAGCAGCTCTCAGTCATGAGAGCCGTAGCCATCTCCTTGCGTCCTCTGTTCTCCCCGGGTGACACTGCACACGCGGGGAGTTGAAGCCTTGGAAACCAGTCTGGCCTTTTATTCCACCCTGACTGCTCTACCAACACAGTGTAGTCAACATGTGGGTATGTGACTAAGACTATGTTATAGTCGTGAGGAGCGGACATCAAAATACTTGAGGTGGGACTTGAAGAAGCAAATCTGGACATTTGTTTCTAAGAAATGCAGAAACTTGTGCAGATAGGCATGGACCCCTTTTGTTCTCCTTCCCAGGACCATTGAAAAGACAGTTGTCATCTTCCATTTCTGTGGTTCCTGCCGTGTTAAGTTTGTTCCTTGACATGAAAAATCATTATGTGTTTTACTTCCTATTTTCTTGCAAATGTGACTGTAAATTTTTGCGAGTAAAATGAATCAGTTAGCTAATGTTCGTGCGTAAGATGAGCATGTTTCCTGCTGGAGAACATTAAGGCTCTTCCTTATCCTGGAAATAGAAGACAGGCATTAAATCTTGGGATTGGTATTTTTTTTTCCCCCCCAGAGGCTCTGGAAGAAGCAGCAGCTCCAATGCTGCTAAGCTATGTGAGAACTGTGAACTTGGTCAGGGAGGATCCTTTGTCTGCAGTTGCCAGGAGAGCCTTGTTTCACTTTTGAACAATAACCACACAGGTCTGTGTGGAGTGTTATATGTAGAAATGTTAATCAGTAAGCAGCTTGAGCTGCACTTGAAACCTCTTTAACATACTTATTTTGCTCTGTAGTGGTGCTGTTGTTTTTGTGTGTCAGTTGGCACAGTCTGAAAAAAGATGTTCATCAGTATTCTGTGCAGTTCCTTACGCAGAAAGCTTGACTCAAGACATTCTCTTTTTCAGTTGTGTTCTATAATCAATTGTCAGCAGTTTTAAAGTCTAGTTATTGATGATGTTTAGGTACAGCAAAGTGATTAAGTGATAATGATCTTAGTTTTATCCGGCATGACACATTTTCCAGCTTTGCATATGTTTCACTGGCCTTGATATGCTTGAAAAACAACACAGGATCCATCGAGGCAAAGAAATCGTAACTTACAGCTCTGGCAGTTGTTGGGAAAATCCAGTCTGAAGACAGTAGGGATGGGTCTTGGTGGATTCTTTTGTCTGGTCTAGGACTTTCCAAAAGGGCACAGCTGAGAACTTGAGACTGCTCGAGTTTAATTCTGCAGTTAGTTTTAGGGGCTGGATGACCAGCAATCCTGGTCAGGTTTGAGAGCTGTGGTTCACTGTGGTTCTTGGTATGCTTCTCATAGAATGTACAAGAGGTTTACTTCATTTTTATGTAAAAGCTGGTGCACAGATTCCTGTTGCAAGACATTCCTTTGGAGTGCTTATTTCAGGTTAATTTTTTTTTTCCTACCTGTCACGTTTCAGGCATGGTTCAATGCCTGAACATAAATGATGTTCAGGCAACTCTTGGACACAAATGATGGAAGGCAGTGATTAACATTGACTTTGACT
Source organism: Fulmarus glacialis (assembly GCF_000690835.1). Lineage (NCBI taxonomy): Eukaryota > Metazoa > Chordata > Aves > Procellariiformes > Procellariidae > Fulmarus > Fulmarus glacialis. The sequence goes on from NW_009207556.1 coordinate 11,815, forward strand.
CTGTACTTTTAGAGTCCTTATCTTAAGCATTCAGAATTTTGTTTAAGAACAAAATGTTTAAGAAAATAAAAATAGCTGGTGATACCAAAACCCATGTTGGACTATGTGTAATAAAGGCCCCAGGCAACTTACAAAAATTCCCTGAAGAGTGTTAGGCTTACTGCCAAAAAGGATCTACTTTACACAGGAACTGTAAAATCCCTCAAGAGTATTAGGCATATAGCCAACACTTAGCCATTCTGTGTTAAGAGTGTAGTTTAACTTCTCTCATACCCAGCCTTATACTTTTATCCTCTGCTTTGTGGGCCTGGACAGTGAGCTTTAAAATGAATTGCAGCTATCCAAAATACAGTATAGTGAAGGGGCAGATTTAAGTAAAGCTCCTATTTTATAATTTTCTTAGACCAAATATTGTTCTTTCAGACAAGGGCAAACCAGTTGAAGGTGATGGGGTGTATTTATCAATAGCTTTATGACACCTGTTTTCACCATGATGACAGCTTGCTGTTGTCAGTAGCACCCATAGAGTATCTCCAGCTGGAAGGCTGCAAAGAGAGCGTGGGCAAGCTGGATGGCGGAGGCTACACCAAGCTCACGACCCCATGGGCAACCTCCGTTGGAGATCTCAGTATGCCTTTGAGTGTCCTCCCCAGGAAAATTCCCAAAGGATAAAATCAAAGCAGATGTACCTTCCTGAGAGGGTGACTCTTCCAGGAATATAGCATTTCCTTTTTTTTCTCCATTGTCACTGATTAAAGGATGCTTATGTATCTGCACTTACGTCATCGTAAAAATGGCTAATGAATTTTGTATCCTCCTTCAAGTTTGCAGAGAGGAAAATTTGATGCCTCAGGTCAAGCCATCGTAAACAAGTAAACCAAAACAGGGCAAACTATATTTTCACTTCACTTTGTTTGAGAATCTTCAGCTTAGTGCATGATTTTTCAGTTTTGTTTTATCACCAGGAGATGGCACTAACAAAATCTGTTTTCATGCAGAGATATGCATGTTTCAGCCACCTTTTCATAGGAGAAATTTGGAATAAAACTCCAGTTGAAATATGAAAGTTTTGTACTTAAAAATTCTTGAAAACTGCATTGAGGCCACATCTCCCTCTGAGTGAAGTAAGGTTTGAGTATTTTGGTGTGAACATGGGTAAGACACTTAAATTTGCTGTGCTTCTATTCTTTTCATTGTCAAATTTTGGAGAAGTTATTTTTACATTTATACAGTGCTTTGAGATCTCCACCTGAAGTGCAGTTTATTGATGTCAAACACAAAATTAATTTCAGGGCTGCATGTGCACCTACAGAGAGAGAACAGGTTGTTTGTACCTTTATGTGGAGGACCAAGGGGCCAAAAAGCAGCCTGGTGCATAGTTAAGCATAGATGTGTGCAAATACTGAATTTTGCAGATCGATTTGGCTTTTTTGCATATTACCATTATGTTCTTCTTGAACTATATTGCCTTTCCTAGCAGTGCTATAACATGATCTTCACCATGGTAATGTGTTCCTTCATTTGGTCCCCACTGCTGCAGACCTGTTTGATGATGGCGAACAGGAGCATACCAACTGCTTGCTTTGTTTTAGCTGCTCTGTCCTACCCCTCGTCCATGGAAAACAATGAGAAGAGAAGCTGCTCTTCTGACATCATTTCTGTACATGAAGTGCAAAAATGGTCTTTCGTTTACTTTCAGAGTTCTCACACAGTCGTAAATACCTGGAGTAGTCCTGCGAGGAGCAGGGAGTAGAACTCAGTGATCCTTATGGGTCCCTTCCAACTTGAGATACGCTGTGATTCTATGATTCTGTAATACCTCTGTGAATAAAAGGGGGAATTGAGATTTTTTTCTTTTCTATTTTACTTGTGGCTGGTCTTTCTGAAGCTGGATTTGATAATTAGTTCTGTCTCAGAGTTCAAGGAAGCTAGGGGAATTAGTATGACTTCTTTTTAAAGGACCATGCTTACATGTTTGAACTTTGGCTTAACTTGGACAATAAACTGCCTTAAAATGTATCTGACCTGTTTCTAACTGGGTTATAAATAGCCTGCACATGTTCCTTTGTCTGTGTTTCTGTACCACTTATCCCTTCCAGGGCAAATTTCATCTCAGGCCAGTGAGATGTTTGCAGGCATTGTGTGTTACCTTACACTTGAATTAGTGGAGTGTGTCCTTCGCTGCTGGTTGTAAGAGTGTAGATCACCTTTTCAGCAGACTTGAGATACCAGCTGAGTATGTGTTGGGTGCAGCAGGTGGGACAATGAGCAGGGAATGCAGAGATGCAGATGTACAAACGTGCCTCAATTGATGTTATTGTCAAAACTCGGTATTCGCATCAGCATGGCAGAATTTTATTTTGGTATCTGCTGTGGTACTTGCTGCTGGAGCTTCTTCAACTATCGTGTCCCGTTTTAGCTCTATGTCCCCCTATTCTCACTCTCTCCATTTGTCTGTCTTCTCTGTTTGGATTCATGGTGAAGACTTTGTTTATCTTCTGTTTGCTCAGTGACAGATACAACTGCTACTGCAGCCCCTGGGCATTACTGCAATGCAATTCACAATGACACTGATGAAAATGTAATACATAGTGATGGGTGTGATGTAAGTGTCTATAGTGAATAAGTAAATGGGGACATTATTCTCTCTTGAACACACAAAAAAATTTTAAATGTGGTATGAACAGTAAGGTACCACAGTAAATATACTGCCATGAAATACTTACTGTAGTCTTTTAAACTGTGTTAATATGAACTGCAACAGCAAAGTGTGTTTTTTATCTTTTATCTCCCATGGTAAACTTGTTGGGTAAACAGAATTATGGCAAAATAGTCATTATTGACTGCTGTGACTTTACCAGTGAAACTTGTTTGATGGTAAAATGGTACTACTTCTGTATTTCAGCAAAGAAACATCTTCAGTTCTGATGGCTCTAGGTGGAATTTTGATCTCCTAATTTGTCTTTGATTGACAGTTGATCTTGCAAAAGCAATAAACAATTTCTGTTCATTGTCTTAAAATAAAAATTGAGATTATTCATAAAGGGGGAAAATTTTTGAGACTGAGTGAACAGCTAGAGAAGTTTGTTGTCTGCATTTAACCATCATAGTTATGGGGCTAAGTCAAATATTGCCATTTTATACCGAGGTTTGTGAAATTCTGCAGGTGGCAAGCATGCTCTTCAGCTGTTTTATGGCTGGTGGTTCTAGAGAGAGATAGGAGATAGGACTAGTAGTGTTTGGGTGTCACAGGGCTACATTTGTTGCTGAAGCTGATTAACTGTTGAATTGTTTCTAGAAGTTGGAAGTCAGCTCCATAGTCCCCGCAAAATGGGAAGGGGGTATGAGGAACCCATTGCACATCATGAAAGGCAGGAGGGCCTGGGGCAGGAGCAGGGAATGAGCTCTTTCCTTCTCTGAGCCCTTCCCCTCAGTCTCGTGATACAGGATATAGCTGATATGTAGGCTCTTGTGAAAAAAACAGAACCAAAACACGTGTCCAGGCAATATTCTTCTGTTGCTGCTCTAAACAGATTTTTCCTTGTGATAAAAATCAGTGTTCATTGGGGTTTTCTGTGGTCAGTTCTATAGATACCATGCAGTTGATGAAATCACTGGTTTAAGTGGTTTTCCCTGGGCTGTGTAGAGAAATCTATCCCTGTTTAGTCTATTTGACACATTAATAGGCTGAAACAGAATATGGTTCACTTTTGCTACTGCTGTCTTTTCACCAAAAAAACCTAATTTTATAAGCCTTTATGACAAGATGATCAGAAAGAGGAATTCCTTTCTGGAGTAATTACCCTATTCTGTGGTGGAAGTTGTTCCATTCAACTCCTATCATGAATTTTATTGTCTGCTCAGGCAGAACCAGTATTTGGACACTTAGGACATTAGCAAATGCTTTGCTAATTGAGTATCTTAGACTTTTTTTCTGTTGTGGATGCATATCATTCAGATTTCAATGAATGAATGAATGAATAAGAGCACTGCAGTACGTTTCTTCTGACAGGATATTTTAAATTGCATAAATTACCAATCATTGCAGTCAATTACCCTACTTGCTGTATAACAAGGCTGTACATTTGTGCACATGACATTTCTAGAGACTGACCTTCAGGAGATGTTCTTCGCTTTTCTTATTGGTCAAAGATAATATTAAAAATGTAAGTGATTAAATTTGGCAGATGTGATTTCTGAGTCTGGTCCGTAAGTGGTATAGCTGTGCTGAATAGTCCCAAGAGGGTTTCAGGAATGCTGTCTCCGTGCAATGTCTGATTCAGTTCCCCAGTTGTTTGTGGAGATAGCAGCTGTTAATGCCTGAGATAGAGAATGCTGGTTGGCCATTGTACAGTAGCTGGGCCAAGAGTTAAGGTAAGTTTTCCAAATCAGCCATTGTAAAAAACAGGATAACAACTAGGGCTAGCTTTGTAAAAAGAGAAGAGTTAAAGTAGCAAGAGGAGAAATCAAAATGTTTATTCATAAATCCCACCGGGTCTTCTATGGAGTCTTTGCTGGCAGCCAGTGCAGGGATTTGGATGCAGTGGCAAGCCCTGCCCGGTCCTCTCCAGTCCTTTGCAAAGTCTTTGCCTCTGTCTGCACTGCGATGTGACTGTCTGTCCACCCACTGCCATCTCTTTAGCTTCATCCTGGCACCGTGCTGTACCCTGCAGTCTCTCCAGCCCTGTCTTCCTCCACTAGCCCAGCAGCTCCCAAAAGGAGGAAGGGTCTCTCTTCCCCAGGGGTGACCACGGCCCTGTCCCTTCTAACAGCAAGCGCATGCGACCGAGAGCACACTGCTCAGGTCAGGCTGCCACAGCTTCATTGCATTTTCAGGATGCACAGGAGCTGTGGGATTGAAGACCTGCAAACCGCTCTAGGAGCTTCAAGGCAGAAGAAATGTTATCGTGTCATTTCCAAAAAGAGGTTACATTCAAATGGAGAGTGAATTTTTAGGCTGGGTTATGTTTTATTAACATGATAATGTATTCAGGTTTTGTTGGTTATGAACGCCAAGAGTGATGATCTCGTATGAGCAGCAATGAAATTGTACAGCTTCCTCTCTTTGGGCGGTATTTGGTGTTGACTGGACTGAAGATGGAGATACAGTGATGAAAAGGTTCTCTGTCTGCTTTTCAGTATCCTCAAATCTTGGGTGTTTGATGAAAAATGTTTCTTTATTTCACCTGAATGGCTCAATGTGCCTTTTTTCTTTACTGTTAACTTGCATGAGGAGTCTAAGGCTAAACTGAGTGCTTTTAACTAGTGTTATATCCTGCCTTTTACACAAAAAATTTACTTTACAGTTCGGGAATACAGTTTGTCTCAGTCTGTCTGTTTCTGAGACTTGAATGAGATTTGGCCACTGAAAAGGCTTTAGGGTTGCCAAGAATTTTACCATGAATCATTTGGAAACATCCTAAATAAGTGTTTTGAGCACAGAAGTTTAAAAAAAAATCTATATACAGTTTAATAATTTTTACTTAGAAAGGTAAAAAGAAAATAGATACTTTTACTAAAATAGCGCTTGAGAAAACCCAGAATAAATTTTAATATTTGCCTGAATTTATAATTCATGTTTTATTCAAATACTAGTACAGTATGATAGGCAGTCATCATCGTTGCTGACATTATCAGCAAGAAGTTTACTTTGGCAGCTAAATACAGTTCTTAATTGCATAACACACACTTTAACATCCTTGTTCTGTCCTACTGAGATGTTTTCAATGGCTTATTTGAGAGGATAAGTCAAGAGTTCAGCAGTAGCATATTTGATCTAGGTTGAACTTACATTTATTATATACTACTGTTTGAACATCTGTTAATAAATCTTCAGTTGGCTTTCAATTTCCAGCTAATCAAACTGTAATTGGTCTGTCAATCAGCATTCCCAAATAAATGTTCTTCTCAAAAACTACTGACCCAGCATTGGTGTCAAATAATTAGTGAAATGTATCTTCTAACGCAATCCACACTGTTTCTTGTGAATGTTTTGATGCTTTTGGCAGTAAGAGAGGACTGCTTGGGTATTTATTTGCTTAAGCATGTAGCTAGAAAATGAGTTGGCTTTCAAATAAGAGGAAATGTTTAAAAAATCTTTTGTAATGTAAGAGAAATGCTGTTCATTTTGGGACCTCGAGGCCTGCTGGAAGACCACTTTCGATGTCGTGTGTACCCTTCCTGGCCAATTCCTGAGCAGTGGGATGGTTAATGCTGCTGCCTGACTCTTCTTTGCCCATAGAGGTGCAAGGCTGGTGGGTTTTGCCCACTTAATCTATACTCAGATTCTTGCTAGCTTTGCTGCACCACCTGAAGTGGCTTTCTGTTTTGACTTCTTGCTGCGTTGGCATCATTCCCATCTTGCATATACTTTCTCAACTACTTTCTTCATTGGTGTGAAATATGGTTACACGTCTTATTTCCAAGTGAAAAAACATTTATTTTTTAATGTGTGTTCATAAGAGAACAGGGAAATTTCTGCCCTGAGCAATGAGTATTTATCTCTGAAATTACTGGGGTTCACGTGATGGGAATATTGTTTCTGGCATCTTGATTGGTCGCAGCAGAAGTGATTGTTATTTAACTGCACTTGTTTTGGTGTGAAAGTGGAAGAAGGAGCAGAGAAGTCATAATGAAAGGTTTTTGGATCATTAAATGCATTTTAGAAATGCATGGAGAGGGAAAAGGAGTGAGGAAATTGATTTTACATAGATTTGTATATTCACATCCATTCATTCATTTCTGATTATACAAATTCTGGGCAGTATTCAAAACCCAGTGAAACTGTCAATTTTTGGTCAGTCTGTTTATTACTGTTAACTTGGATGGGGATGGGAAGCATTTGTTTCATAAAATGGCTTTGTGTAGTTCATAGTCAAATTGCTAACTCTGCCTAGAATCTTGTGTAAGACCAACACCATCGATTTTTTACGTTTTTTCCTATGGTTGTTTTGAATTCCTTTCTCATAAAAGAAAAATCATTTTCTTGCTAAGTATGGAAGCTGCTGAAAGCTTTGAAACTTTTGTTGACCTCATGACAAATCCTATGCAGAAATTAAGTAGGGTTGTTATCTCACTGGGCGTTTGAAAGGTGGAACAGCTTTGAGTCTGCCCTTGAAAAACAAATGAGACAGACCATGTGTCTAGCTAGCTACTGGAAAACTTTTCATCCGTGCCTCTTCCACATATCCTCCTGACTGGTGGTTACAAAGGCCACTGGTCCGCACCTGTTGGGGTGGTGGGTAGGTCCTGGTGTCCCCAGCATCACAATTCTGTCTCCTTTCCCTCGACGTCTACTCTGTCAGCAAGCCTTTCTAAAAACCAGCATGCTTGTGCAGCATGTGCCTTGGAGCTTCATCCTGTACCTCAGATAACCCTGTCTTCTCCTTCTCTTTCGTATCTCCTCGGCACTCCTCTTACCTTCCTGCAGCTCAGCCCCTACCAGTTATGTTGAACAGCACTGATGGAAAAGGAAAACCTGCTCATGTAAAGAGCAAGTGCAGTAAGTTGTAATTTTGTGAGGTGGAGAAACTGAAACTTGGGGCTTGCAAGAATTCTCTCTTTCACTTGTGGGAAAAAAAAAAAATCCCCAACTCCAGTGATGAGTCTAACACGAAAAATAAGTCTAAATAGATCTTGATTTTAAATTTTGCCTTTGACAGGCAAACATTGGAGAAACATGGAAAACATTGTAGGGACAGCTTCTGAACCTCTTTTGCTTATTAAATACTACACTGTGTAAGGTTAAGGGCTAGTGGGAGTAAAGGATCATAGTCTGGACCTCAGAAGATGAAAATGTGTATGTATATATATGTAGGGCAACCAGGACTGAAATTTGAAAGTGTAATTCAAATACAGGTATAATTCTGTTATGAACACCACTCTTGATTCAAGTTTAGCAAGTGCTTGTGCACTTGTGTTGGTTTTAAGTACACATTCAGATTGGCTTCAGCTCTTGTGTGGGTTTGTAAATCTACTTTCATAGATTTGGGTCTTAATATTCTGTATATTGAAGGACCTATTTAGACTTGTGGATTTTCTTGTCATTGCGTACTGACATTTATCAGGGGAAGAATTAAGATGGGGGGGCGGGGGGGAGGCAAACGGCTGAAACCTGAAACACAAGGCACAAGTCTTCCTCCCAGGAGAAGGAAAAGGACATTTCTTTGTGTGCATTCTGTAGAAGACAGTCACAATCACTGATAGCTATGGTACTAGGAAAGTGGATTGAGGAGAAAACGTGGACCTTCTTGGGCTGGTGACTCTGCATGAGGCCTTATGAGTGGGAAGATCAACCCCATACTGTGTGAGAGAGTTCTGAAAATATGAGCTGGGAAGCTCTTTCTACATGTCTGTGTCCCCCGTTGGTCACGAAAGCAGGAGTTTGTACATTCTTATTAAGAGAAAATATTGCATGAACATTCCCTGACTCCAACATGAGTTTCTTCTTTAATCTGGAGATTTTTTTAATTAACCTCTTCTACTGAGAGAGGTGGTAGGGTCTGTGCAGCTGGAAAGACACTTCTTTTAGGTGGTAACAACTTGTCAAAGGGTGAAGCTGAAACTCGGAATGGAAGGTTGCTGGAGCAGTTTATTTTTTAGCCTTTGTGGACAATTCATAGGAGTTTTATTAGAAAATGCTAGACTTTTATAGAGCCTAATGGAAAACTATGCCATACTGGATATTTCTGCAGAAGTGTTGAAAGTATAGGAAAAAAACTTTATGTGAGATTCTAGAGGTTTAGACTGATTTATTTATTTCATTCCAATTAAATTCCATAATATGGTATTCTTCATAGGAGAGATTTTGTTGAAATTAATATGGTAAAAATAATATTGCAAGAAAGCTAATTGAGTTTGGATTACAAAAGATAAGTCACTTACTAAGGAATAATAGTAGCTTTGAAAGATAAAAGAAAAAGAGTAGATAGGATTTTTTTTTTTGTCTAAGTGTCTTCTCTCTAAACTTTTCAAAAGCCTTGGATTATTTTAGAACAGGAAAAACAAACTGTTAAATAATAAGGTGCAGAAGACTGGCAAAGGATCTAGTTTTCCAACTGCAAACACGTTTTAAATACTGTTTTGAATAATTGAAAGAAAAAACTGAGCGTCAGTATTTTCGGTTGTTCATACCTAATACTTAGTTGCAAAGGGTGCAATCTGAAGTTCAGATGACGTCATTAAAATAAGTGAATGGCTGCTCCTAATGCAGTGTGGTAAGATTTAGCGTTTGATTCTTAGCAACTATTTTCATCCATTTTTCTGGTGAATATTCTAATTGTTCACAGTGTTTCTGCTTATTATCTATTTACATAGTAATATATGCACACATCCTAAATTTGTATGCTCATGACTAATGCAACACAAATTCAAAATACAAGATGCAAACCTACTTTATTCTTATGTACAAGTGAGTCAAATAGTGTAGCTGTCTAACTTGTGACCGGAAAAATAGTGGCCACTGATTACTGCTGTGTGTTTGTGATAATACTCTCATCACCAAAGTGAAAAAACGTATCAGCTGCTTTTTTGTATTGCAGTAGGACATTATGCCAGATTTCTCCCCTTATATTAAAAAAAGAAACAACACAAAACCCGGGTGAAATGACGTATCCGTATTGTGTTCATGTCTGTTAGCTTTTGTGGAAGACTACCATTTCTTTCCCTGATCTCCAGTTTTGCTGCTTTCTCACTAGCAATTCCTCTTCTAGGTACTCTGAGTCATTGCTAATACTGTATCTGCCAAAATCTGCTGCTGTTGCTGTACAAAAAATTTACAACTGCAAATTACTGCAGTGTCTTAATGTCTGCACAGTGCCTGTGGCCATACCTCTCAATTACCTGTCATACGCCGTCAGTGTGTCTCTTTTTGTCTGAAATGTAACTGGTCTATGAATATTAATAAACATTTTCCAGATGCTGCTGAGTCCTATTCAAAATTTCACAACTGATTCTTTGCCTTAGGCCTGTAGTTGTATGCGGAGGGTGAATTCCTGGCAAGGATGAGTAGTAGCACCTCTAAATTAGTGCCCGTGGCAGGCGTGATAACTCAGTAAACACAGAGGTTGGTATTTGTCATTTCCGCAAACTGGTAGTACGTGTCAGAAACTCCTTTGGGGAAGTAGTCCTTTAACAGATGCAATGAAATCAAATGAGGTGGAGGGCAGTGGTAAGTGTAACTCTTGCCTTTCATCCCTCAGTGATTGTGTTCTTGCTTCCAGTCTGTCTTCTTCCATCCTCATTGTGCTCTGGTTATTTCCCCATCATTGCTACCTTTTATTTTTGGACTTTTCAAAGCACTGTTCAAACCCTTCAGTCTCCAGATTCTTTATAGAGTGATGAAGAGCTGCTGGGACAGCACTCACAATAAGCAACAATTTTACATACTTTACATACAGCTACAAAAAGACATAGATACAGAGCAGGTATAGCTACAGTCTGGAACATCTGCTGTGTGAATAATTGAAGTCATCTTCTTGCACAAGAAGGCAATGGGTTTTTTTCATGCAGATTTCTTTTATTACTTTGCCTTTTACTTCTAGTAAGACCAATACTGATTGAAATTTGTTTGGGTGTCGGAGCTGAAAGTGTGTGAAGGAATACCTGTGGGAGGAAGAGGGAGAACAAAATGTACGTGCCCATGTTTACTTAACCACAATATAATTCTCTCAGCTGGACAAAGGGAATACACTGCTAATTGCCCTGCTATAAGCCAAGAGGAACACCAAGGACCAAATCTGTGTAAATGACATTCAGGTTACTTGAGAAGTTTGGCAAAGCTGTACTTCCTAAGGGAGAGACCTGGGAAGCATTGTGCCTCAAAGTTCAAAGGTTTCACTGGGAAGATGCAGTTTTGCTTTACTTTCTTTTCTATATTTTATTTTCTTTACTTTTACTTCACTATTGTCTGCCTTTGTCGAGACTGTAGGGTTAGTCTTGTTGGACTGTTTGTTGTCCTGTTGTTGGACACTGAGAAGAGCATAGCTGTGTTAGTCTGGTACTGCTCGTTGCATCTTACCTGTGCTCCTCTGAAATACAAATTGTGATTGTCTTATGGCCTCATACATGGAGGGGAAAGGCAGGCCACTGAAAACAAAATTTCCAGACCCAGCTTACTGCACTCTGATCCTCCGTAGCCTTCAGAAAAAAAAGGATGACAATTTCTATATGAAAGCCAAGAGTAAAGGAAAGACAATGAAGGCTAGAATCTCTGCATTACAAGAAAAAAAAACCTCTGTACTTGCTTTATTCCTTTTAAACAGCATAAACCACAACATACCCTGCAGAAAAAGATCGGAGTGTTACCACACATTGTACAATTCTTACTCTTGCAGTGTATGGGGTGTAAAAGCACCTAGAAAGTATTTTAATTTTTCTTGTTTCTTGTGTTTTCACGAAAGCCTGTGAGGAAAATGAAGTCTCAAAACGAAATGAGCTTGAATTTGCTATAGCCACTTGCACATTTCATTGATGGGCTTTTTTAAAACCTTCAGTGATGGTCTCACTTTGACTGATCCTGAGGTCTGAGTATAGTGGAAGTGAACTAAAAACTTACTGGCACTTTTTGAAAATCTCATTTTACATTTATGGAAGTAGAGGTGGGGACTGAGTGCAGCGGAGGTGTAAAACAAGTTCATACTCAAGTGCTGCTGAGAGCGGCTGTATGTAGGGAACTGGACTGTGTGGGTTCACTGCTGATGTAGAGAACACGTGTCTCCAGTGGTCACGTTTAGTTGGGTTCTTGCACTGCAGCGTGCAGCTGAGACACCCTGATCTTGGTTTTCTTACTTTGCCAGCTGATTAGCATGAGCCACTCCTGAAAGAAAAAATTGTATACATTAAAGCACTGGGCAAACATTAACTAATTATGTAATTAGTATAATTGTATATACAAACAAAATGGTCTGTTTTGCTATTGTTGGCACCATGCAAAATTGTGTAAAGGTACTGCACAGCCTTTTTGGTTTTTAAGTATGTAATTATCAGTTGATAATGACCTACCATGGAAAGAAGGTTTTGTGAATACCAGCTTTTGAGTTTTTAGGTAAAGAAATTAGGAATAAACTCATGAAAACAAGGTTTGCAGCTGTAGTAGTTTTTTAGCAGGTTTCAGATTTTTTCAGTGTCTGCAGATGGTTTGACATACATGCTTTCTCAGTCTAGACAATATTCTGAAGAACAGTGCTGACATTTGCCTGCAAGAGCTAGAACCAAGGAAAAAGCTCTTTTTCATTTACCTTGAGTTAAGGAGCCTATTTAGTCCTCCAGTGGCTTGTCCACAGTGGGCACCTGCAGGTGTGCGTGTCCCTGGTGAGTCTAGACCCCCTCTGTTCACACAAGTGGCTCACCATGCCAAGACCAGGTTCCCTTTCTGGTTTGCCTCCGGATGGCAGGTAGGGGAAGAGCACGAGTAAGCTGGCAAATACCAAGTGGCAACTCAAAATCTATGGGACAGCATGCCTGGTGTTCAGAGTGGAGGGCAAGCAGGGTCTTCTCAGTACCCTTGCCAGTCCCTCTTAGCTTGACTGTGAAAAGATGATGTACGTGAGTACAGTTACAGACAGCTCTGTGGTGGAAAAATGTTGATAAATGTCAAGTCATTAATACCATCTGAGGCATGCAATGCCTTCTATCACTCCTATGTGTAATAAGTAACTCAGAAGAATCATAAAGAAAAAGCGTGTGTGAAACTGTGTATGTATTTTTAGGAAAAAAGATACATTTCTGACCTGATGTTTTACTGCAGTAAAACAGTATGTTGAGTGTGATCTTTAACTTTTTTTTCTCCCAGTTCATGTTTATAAAAATTGACTTTTATTGAGAGGTGTTGTTTTATAAATAGAATTGGGAGGGTTTGAGAATACAAGAAAAATATATTCCCATTCTTGACTAATAAAAATGCTCTCTTAAGTGCTACAGCAGTTAGCCTAATTTTGTACAGTCATGCATCAAACATTAGGACGTGGATTTCGTGCAAATAAAAAAAATCACTGTTAATCTTTCATTCTGCATTTCTTCTTATATTCAGTTTTGGGGATTCTAGTTCAAGAAAGATTCTGAATTCCTCAGTCTCTGGGGAGACTTAAGAAGCTTTGTAGTATGTTAAACCAGAAAGAACCCATCCACGTTGATTGGATTAAAAAAAAAAAAGAAAGTTCTGCAAAACAAGAACAAATAGTCATGAGCAGATTCTTTCCACGTGATTGCTCTTGTCATGAATTCCTTCACCGTATACTAACCTATAAGTTCATTAATTGTCAAACTGAATGATTTGAATAGTTCTTTACCCACAGATCACTAAAGTGAGTCTTTTAAATTAGATGCTGGAATCTTTTGCAAGGGGTTTGTTGTGTGTTGAACACGACGATAATAATCTCCTTTTTTCCTTGCAACTACCTAGCGTGTTATAGCTAGACTAAGATTTCTTTCTTTTAAAAAATTCATGGAGAAAGAAATAATTTTGTAAGAGTTGCAAACAAGAAACCAGGGGCTAAATTACAATCCTAACAGACATGCTCTTGATAAAGCATCTTTCATTGTTTCTTTAAAATAGAAAATTTGGGTGTGGCTATTGAGATTTATATGATTTAGTTGTTTAGGTTAAGAAAATGCATAGGTTTACTCTGATCACAGCTATGATCCAATCCCATAAATACTTAAGAATTTATGCACCTTTACTGATGTGAGATACCCTGTTCCAGAGGATTTACTTTACTGCATGTGGTCAGGCTGATGGGTTGTTCATCCGTTTGGCCGGTCACATTGTGCCTTTTCAAAGTAATATCACAAAGATTGCACATATGCACAAAGTAATATCACAAAGAAGCATCCTACTTTAGCCCATTGATAACTTTAGAAATACTTATGGTTTTTTCCTGCCCCTCAGCTGCAGCCTTTTGAAAAACACGGTGGCAATCTACTTAAAAATTTTGTGATGACCATAACAGGATTAGAAGGGTAGAAAACACGGAGGAGATCGAAATGTAGTCATGAAGACTTCAGACTTTATAGATGCCTGTTTATGAACTGTTAATTTAAGAACTGCAAAGTTAAAGACACGTGGCTAGCTGTACTTTTGCCCCTGTGTATGTATATATTAGATGGTGAAACATGCTTATCTGTGATAAAATGCAATATGGTTTAGTTTCACATGCATTCGTAGTAGTACCCAGGTATAATACCTAAAGAGAAACCAAGACATCGTTAGAATAGCAGGTATTTGTTATGTGAGACTATGATTGTGTTGCACTACTTCTTGTGGAAAAACAATGGCCCAAGAACTTGTTTTTAAAGATAGTTTCATGAAAACTTTCCTTTCATTAACATAAGGCAAAAATTAGAGCTGAAACTGACTAGTACCTATTTTGGACCAGAAATCAAAGGCACTATTGAGTAGGTAACTGATGAGGCTTAGGAGCAAAAATTCACAATCTAGTGTATGTGGGTAGGGTTTAAGATACATTTATTTGGCATTGCAGAAAATGCTGCTGATTTCCAGATTTCAGCACCTGGCTTTTAACAACAAGTATTGTAAAAGGGCCTACAACCTCGTCCTAGCTTACAAATTTGGAGTGGCTCCAATAGCTGTTAGGCCCGTTTAAACTGTCTCAGGATATATGCTTCTGGCCTTTTCACCTAGGAAACTATGTAGGAGTTGTCTTGCATGTTAGGCAGAAGGAACAGGGCAGTCCCAGTTGTTCAGTTTCTCTTCTGATCCTGAGGACAGTCAGGAAGAGCTACCAAAAGGAAGGAGACCTAGTTGGTGTATTCACCTAGTGCTTTCATGCATTTATATGGAAGTAAAGCCAGACCTAAAAAGAGGATCTTTGAACAATTGTTGGAAATTTTATGTGAAATTTGCTCACTGGCTTCTATTTCCCTGTGAACATCCATATTCCTGTGAGATAGTTATTATTCTGGGCTGCTTGCCTCACGTCCTACCTTTTACCCCTCTCTGTAAATTGTATGAGATGATAGGCTGTCACCTTACACGCTGTGCCTGTATGTGTGGTGCAGATGTGCTCCCCCTGGAGCAACCGAGAGGGCAGGCTGTGGCTGGGGTTCTCTTCTTAGTCCTGGGGGAAAAGCAATTTACATCACAGCTTTTCATCCCACCACTGCATCTGGCCCACTGCCCTGATTCTGCAGAGAGGAGCTACTGTCCCTCTGCCTGTCTGTTTCAGGGCATCTTGGGGAAGTAACTCCTTCTATACATCCAAGTCATATCTGCCTGAGAAAAGCAGGAGAAGGGATCGTGGTGGTTTAGTCAATATAATTTCTGGAAAGGGTATGCATGAGGAAACGAGATCACCGCTGTGGTACCTACACCACTAAGCTCAGTTTGCAATTTTGGCTGAGCCTTCAGGATTCCTCTTTGCTTGGGTTTCTCAGGCAGAAACATCCTTTTGAAAACATGCCTGCTGATTAAAAAAGCAACAACCTTTGTGTAACGATGATTTAAAGGCAGAAATTGGCTTTCAAAGAATTATTCAGAGTGAATAGAGTAAAAGTATTCATACTCATACTCAAAGTTCTTGCTGTTGTCTGAAACTGGTAAGATATCCCTGGTTATGAAACTAGTGACTTTCTTTCCTGAAAATGCAAGCCTTGTGAAATCCTACAACTATATTATTTGAACAGAAAACTGAATGTTTAATACCTATTCAGTGTTTAATTTTCCTTTTTCTCACATATTTTAAAATAAAATCACAATGGGAAAGCATTCCTCTTTTCAAAATGGGCTCTGATAATGTTTTTAAAAGTAAATTCGAAGCCTGGAGTGATGCCTGAAGTCCAGGCATTCACTGGCAAGTGCTTCCCCTCCCTACCCTGCTGAGCTGGTTCCCCACACATTTGCCTCTCCCAGAGCAGTCTCGTGACATTTCTTTGGGTTTCTTCCATATCTAGTATACTGGGTCTGGCTGGCTGGAGTTTAACTTTCTTCATAGCAGCCCATATGGTGCTGTGCTTTGTGTTTGTGACTAGGCAATGTTGATGATAACACACCAATGATAACACACCAATGTTTTGGCTCTCGGTGAGCAGTGCTTGCACAGTGTCAAGGCTTTCTCTCCACCACCCCACTACCCCACAGAAAACAGGCCAGTAGGTTGGGGGTGAGCAAGAGGTTGGGAGGGGACAAAGCCCAGACACCTGACCCGAACTGACCAAAGGGATATTCCATACTGTATGATGTCATGCTCAGCAATAAAAGCTGAGGGAAAGGGGGAATGTGCAGGGACATTTGTGGTGGTGGCATTTGTCTTTCTGAGCAACTGCTAACATGTACTGAGGCCCTGCTGCCCAGGAAGTGGCTGGACACCTGCCTGCTGATGGGGGGTATTGAATACATCCCTTATTTTGCTTTGCCTCTGCATGCAGCTTTTGCTTTTCCTATCAAACTGTCCTTATTTTGACACAGGAGCTTTTCCATCTTATTTTCTTCCCCTGTGTTATTGAGCTGGGAGGGGAGTGAGAGACTGGCTGGGTGGGCATCTGTCAGCCAGCCAAGGTCAACCTACCACATCTAGGCATTGAAAACTCTCCCAAACCCAGGCTGTAAATCCACACTCGTTCTTCATTCAGCCTGCCTGTGCAGACTTGGTCCTTGAATGTTGCACGAAGAGGAGCTAGTCATATAAAAGGAAGAATAATGTAAGCATTATTCTGGTTATTGTCTTTTCTTCAATTATAAGCACTTTAACTCTGTTGGCCTGGTTTAGTTTCTGGAGTCTTTTGGAAGTGGAATGGGCTTTGTTTTGCATCTTTAGCATGCAGTGCACATCAGAAGTACTTCAAAAGCAAACATGTTTTTTTAACATAAAGTTTTACAAACTGTAGAATAGAGTGTGGATTTCAGTAATAATGAAATACAACCACAGTGGATTGTAAGGGGTGCTGATTTATATCCTATTCACCTTAACTTCAGGGAATTGCAATCCCTGAATTGCAGGGAATCGAATCCCTGCAATTTAATGAAAATCACAGCAGAATACTAAAGAAACGTACAATAAATTGTATGAAGAATACTTGAACACCTGCATATGACAGAAGTTTGAAAAATTACCTAAGCAGCTCATAAGGCCAGGTTCATCACATAATCAGTTTTGAGCATTCTACTCTAGCCTATGTAGCACATTCTTTCTGTCAAAGTAATGTAAAGATGGGTATTGCTTTATTTTTTTAGAGGTACGGAGGAGAGATACACAGTTGGGATGACCAGCTTCTTAAAAAGACTTCAGTCTCCATCAGGACATTAGTGTGGGTTTCCACCCTTTAACAAAGGTGCTTTGTTAAAGCAGAGCACGCATACATTTGCCTTTTTTATGCCTTTGTCCACAAACACTTCTTTTTGCCCTTCAGACGGCCCTTGCAGACACGCACACTCACCATTGCGTTGGTATGCCAGTGTGGTTTCCTGTGTCTTCTCATCAGACCTTACTCAGTACCCAACTTTGGATGCCAAACCCTGCCAACACAGCAGCCTTCTCTTCACAAAGTGAAAGCTGTGGTTAAGATGTCATTCTCCATGAATCAATTTTGGCAAGGATGACGGCTAAGGGCAGGAGCTGGAGTTGTCTTTACGGAGCCTAAGCCATTCAAGTGGCCTTAATCCTCCCTCTTATTACCCTGGCTTTGTGGAAGGTAGATGGACTCACTTTAACAAGACGGAATGAGCTTTTTTTTTTGTCTTTTCTTTTTGGTCACAACAACAAAAGAGCTGGGAAATTCCAATTAATTAGCACGCCTTGGGCTAATGAAAGAATAAAATTGAAAGAAAAATGTCTAAAGCTTTGAGAGGAGTGGAAGCATGTGGTGGCAATACAGATTTTAAATACTTGTGGCTGTTTGTATAATTTTCCCAGGGTTTGCCCCTCATTGACTTGAAGAGATAAGAGTGGAAATATAAGTGGAAGTTTTGTTTGGGCCATGCTGTAATAACATTTCAGCTTTTAAGCGATCTAAGTAGGCTATAACATGAAGGATGCTGATAGTGGCCTCCTCTAAAAGTCAGTTTAAATAGTAAGAACTGCTGTCATTTTATTGTTGCAATGCACCTTACTGACCATATATTTCATAGAACAAGATTGCATATGAAGATAGTAGTAGAAATTTCCAGAGAAGTTGTGGTAATCACGCAGGTGGACTTCTAAGGAGTAATTTCTCAGTCTGCAAAATGTTCTTCTAAACTGCTCTGAGGTAATCTCATATCCTGAATCAAGAAAATGCATACTCCGCATAAGTAAGTAAACCTTTATATTAGAAAAAACATTCTCTTAACCATAGGATTTTCTTTTTATGAGTTGCACTTGGCTTTTGGCCTCTATATCTTTGCAACTAGTAGTTTCATTGATCTTTATGCTTCCTTAAGGACATGACTTTCTGACTTTCTGAACTTAAGGACTTTGACAAAACAGCCACAACTGCTGAATCCAAGGTATGTTTGAGCTGATTGTTGTGAAGGTGGAACAACCAGAGATCAGTGCGGGAACTTTTTTAATGATGAAAATAACGTGTGTCAAAAACGTTTTCTTTTTCCTGAAAGTACAAACGTACTTTTGTTTCAGGCAAAAAAAATCTTTCCATTCTGTGTGGAATGAGATTGCATAATGCTTTGAGGCACTGCTACTGTAGCAATTCAGACTTCGATAGTGTCTGATAGACATGCTTCAAATGTGTGTATCAGTTAACAAGATTATCACTTGAAAAGACAATTGTATTTTTACTGAAAAGTTTTTTGAGGTGATAAAATATATTGAAGCTTAATGAAGCATGAAACGTTTAAATGAACCGTGAAAGCAATAGTTAAACTAATTAACTGAGTATAAAGCCTCTTAGAATACATAGTTATGTGGGCTGTATGCTTGTTATTTCTGCCTGGTTAAAGTGACAACTAGGGTAACATTCTCGTATTATCTTTTAAGAGAAACAACATTAAACAGCATCTTGTTTTTGATGCAAGGGAAAAGAGAAAATTGTTTGTACTGCTCAGAAACTCAGGGACAAGCAGTTTTAAAAATTACCCTTTAGTATCCTTGAACAATGGACTTTAGCAGGGAAACAAAAACATACTGAATGTGACTGCAAGTTACTTACATTCCTGCAATCTGCAGTTCTTTCCGTGTTAACATTTGCCACCTGTTCTTAATTAGTATCAGTATTCAACAGGTTGGCATTTATTCTTTTCTCCTGCTTGTGCATTTCAGTGTCTTAAAGGAGCAAAGATGCTTTTCTGAGAAGTAGTGGTCAAATACCTTGGGTAATCTGTAAAGATGTAGAAAGAGAGCCTCACATGGTATTACAGTTCAACATTGAACAAAGCTTTATTGCATGCTTTTTTGCTGAACAGGTGTCTCCTGCTGGATCATGACATGCAATGCAGTCTGGCACTGATGTATTATGGTGCAAAGACTGAGACCTGGCCCATGCTGGAAGTAGAAAGCAACCTCCTCGCTCTTCTATCCTCTGCTCAGGACTCGTGCACAGCTGGCAGCAGGTTCTTCTAGGGAGAAGTTGTCATGGATCATTGGAGTTAAGGCAGCCTAAACCTGCTGAGAGTCTGTCCCCTTACTCTTGGTGCTCTGCTGGACGGAGCTAGCGTCCCCCTGTCTAAGCGGGTAAAGGAGACAAAAGATCTTCCCTTTGCCCGGGGCCTGGAGGAGGGAAGGGGTCTGCTTCTTTCTTCCCAACATTACTCACTGCCCATACAACCAGGCTCACAGGAGAAGCGAATATAAGGTGTGCACAGGGAAGGCTGCCTCTGTGTTAGATAGTAGTCCAATGAACACAGCAAGAAATCAGAAATTACATGTGAAACAGGGGCTACATTGCTATGCTCCTTGGTATGGTATACAGAATGATAAAGTCTTTTCAGTAATGGATCCGCATGTGCCTATGTTTACAGATAGCAAAGCTCCGACGTGGTATTTTCTAAAACAGTAAGGATATTGAGATAATAGAATTTATCTGATCTGAGCATCTTTTAATTCAAATTGAGGAAAAAAACTTCAGGAATTACTGGAAAAAATGCTATGCATGTATTTCTAACATAAAGAAAAGCACAAATGTGCAGTGAAGGTTGAACAGTGCTAGAAGTTGTTGTGGGAGATGAAGTGTTATAGAATCCAGAGAATTATTTTTCTACAGTGTTTTCTTATTGTCCCTCCGTAGTTGACTGTTCTGCATTGCAATCAGGTGGTATCAACGAAAGTGTATTCCAGCAACACTGCCAGAATCGATCTGCTTATTTTGCCATTGAGTGCAACACTGTTTAATGGACAAAGTGTTTCCCTATAGATTTCATTTGAGTCTTACCATTCATAATGTATGAGGAAGTTTTAACAATATTGTTTTTTGGTTTGCCCCTCAAGTAATGCCATTTGCAAGTCACTTGAAATAACAGTCTGTGCTCTCACACATATACAGATGTATGCTCAGTGTTCATTTAGGTCAGATTCAAACAGTAATTTCCCAATGGCACTGGCACTGAAAGTTATTATCTCTAGATCCAATACAATTCTCTTTTGTTCTTTCAAATATCTGTATATTTCTGTTTTGATTATCATCATAATTTTCTCTCCATCTGTATTGTAATTGTATTTTAAGGAGCTGGCCAATACTGAAATTTAAAACATGAAACTCATTTTTTTTTCACCTGGTATTATTCACCATTACATTAATATACCAGTAGAGTAACATATTACATTACTAGTGGAGTTTCTCTTGATTCATACCAGTTATTTGAGAAGAATATGAGGCTTGCACAATGTATTAATTTTTCAGAAATACTAACTAAATGGTTAGGTGAAGTTTTGTAGATAGAAATTTACCAGAAGCTGGTATGAGTAACTAATACTATAGAGAAGTGGTAGCATAAACCAAACATGTAAAGCTGTATGTTTTCTGCAATAGAAGAGCACATACTGTATGTTATCCTAACAAGGACAAAAGCAGAAGTCATCTAATGTCACTGATAACAAGTAAGGAGTTACCCATTGCAGCTAAAACATTTATATTTTAGTTCAGTTAAACATTTACTGATCTGTGCAGTAGTTAACTGATAACTTCTTACTTTATATGCAAAATAAGAAAACAAGTAGCTTTCAAAATAGCATTTTAATAGGTGGGAGGCCTTGCTGATATAAATAAAACTGATTTGAAATTAATATGAGATATTATAAATGCCCGCAGATCTAATTGAAAATCTTTTGTTTTCTCCTGGAAGTGTGCGTTTTCTCCTGGAAGTTTCCTGAACCTGACTATTTCATAATATATTCTTAGTTTAGTCATTACAGGACCACTGTTTTCATTTGTTTAAATTTAGTGGTTAAAGTGTTCCATAAAAGTAGGTGATCTCATTGCTGTCTGCTTTAAACCAGCTAAGTTAATCACCTGTGAGGTATTGTTTTCACCGGTCAGTTCTGGATAATTTTTTACCTTGGTTCCACTTGAAGGGAGACATTGTTTTTCATTGTGCTTTGTCAGTCTCTTTTGTCTCACAGTAGAGTTGCTGAAAGTACATGCTTGATTACTTCATGCAATGAATGGCAAATAGCATTGGAAATTAGTGCAAGCTAATTTACCAACTGCACTCTGATAGTGAAGAAACTGCCTTTCCAAGATTCAAAGCATGGAGAGCTTTTAAAGTGCATACATAATATTTTCTCATAATACACTAAACAGAATTATACGACCACATTGTATTTCCTCCAGATTATTTTTCTTGATTGTAAAGATTAAGTCTCTGCAAACAGTTAAGAACATGGGAATTGCCAACACTAGTCAGATTAATGGTCTGTCTAACTCGCTGTTCAGAGTGGACGCTGCCAGAGGCTTTGGAGGATATTTCTTACTAACAAGGCGTTGCTAATTGTAAATGTTAGGAATACCATGAGCTAAGATCATAACCATGAGGTTAAAACCAGTGAGGTTTGAGGATCTCAGTTTCAGAATTTTCTAACTACAAAGCCTGGATTTTTTTTAAATTTTATTTTTTAAGACAATAAAGGCCAAGAATCACTGTTTCGCTTACATGTAGTGTCTGTGTGGTGTAGTGTAGTTGAGAAACTACTATATTTTGTAAGACTTGCAATAAAAATCATAATTTGGCAACTTTCTGAGCCATAGTTCAGTAATTTACTTGTATCCTGAAAAATTCCAGATTGCATGCCATACAAAAATTGCTCATACCTAATGTAATTTTGACTGAATTTTTGTGTAGTTCACCTACAAGCCTCAAGGTCTCCCAAAAAAGACTTGGGCTCAGAGGGTGATACGAGCGTGAAGAAGCCCAGATTTCCAAATACACAAAGATTTTGGCTGATCCTATGCTAATAGAGGCAAGTGGCAGTCTTCCCCCTATTCTGCCTTTTTTTTTCCCCTTTGAAGCTCCAGTTTAAAACACTTAAAGAGGGTTTCAAGGGGTCTGATATCCACTGCCCTGCAGCTGGTGTCTCTGTCTATGTAGTTGGTGCAAAACAGTGCCTCTTAGCCGGCTGTAGAAACAACAGAACAGTCGCTGTTGTGCTTATGGACCAAGAGACAAGTGCTAGCTCTCTAGTAGTCATTAATAATACGACTAGAATTGGTGGAGGAGAAGCCTGAAAGGTGGGAGGGGTTGGGATATTTCCCATCTGGAAACAAGTCTTACAAGCAAACCCTTAAGTTTGTCCAGGCAGCAGCTACTGCAAAACCCCTCCAGCTAGGGTGCCACCAGCCCCGCAGATGTGGTGATACACAGCAAAAATGTACGTGGTCGCTGGGGACTGCAACATGCAGAAGATTCGCCATGTTGTGGAAAAAGACCAAATTTGGTTTGAAAAGGCCTTGGTGACTTATGTCTAATCTACGTGAAGAATACATTGTCACAGTCTTACTTACTGCTTTGGTCTCTGTCCTTCTTAGTATTTATTGTCTTACAGTATGCTTTTTTGGGTGTGCCCTTTTCTCCCCATTTTGGTGAATGCAGAATCCACGCAAACAAGACTGGAAGCCAGTTACAAGGTAAACATTAAAACCGACCGTTTCCAAAACTCTTGGTTGCTGTACATCAACAGACAGAAAATCCCCTAGGGAAATTACCTTTTGCTCCTTTGTTGCAATTCTTTTATTTCTAGCTGTTATTCTAACAGTACCAACAGGACAGATTTCAGATATTTTTAATAGCTTTCTTTCATACTGATTAATTCAGTTATTGCAGAATTTATTGATCTAAGAGATGATTGAATTTGATCTGGTGTTATGTATTTGCTATGTTGTGCGTTTCAGAACACCAAACAATTAAAACTGGTTTTGCTGTTATATATTTTTGTTGTATTATCATTTATACATGGGAAGCATAGTTTACAATTTCGAAGCTTTGGTGAAGCAGTTTCATTTTATAACCTGAGTTACTTGGGAGAATTAGCAAGTTACTACTCTTGACTTGGAGAAGTAGATAAAGAAATTGGTTGGTTTTCAATCAAGATCTTATAAAAGAAAATGTGTTTAAATGGAAATAATTTCATAATGGACTCTGCCTCCAAAAACTATGAGAGTGATACAAAATTAAGAGAATCTCATCTGAAATTCAGTGTACCTAAATTAAAGTAGTTGTATTTTTCTGTATTCTTTGAATGTTCTTCAGAAGATTGCAATGAAATGTTTTTGCATGTCAAGGATGAGTGAAGCTTAGCTATTAATCAACTATAGAGAATAAACAAGGAAAATAGGCAAGCTAACGAATGAGGAAGTGAATGGATTAAAATATTTCCGTAAAATATTTTTACTGTTTATACTTGTTAACTATTACCGCTAGTTATTGATGAAGAGCAGTTTTGATTTATGTGTAATATGTTTATTTGGAATAAATGATATGCTAATCAGCCATAGCTCTTCCTGTGAGCCAGCTCAGGACTGATTCCACCACCTCAACTATTGTTGCCTCTATTGGACTATCTCCTGGTTTGTATCTTAGTATATAAGAAAATAAATTGCTTCTCTTGCTCATTTAAAATACTAGATCCACGTATTTTTCTTAGAATCTACAGCCTCAGTCAAAACCCACGATGTCCTCCAGAGAGGTTCCCATTTATCTCAGCTGATGTGGATTCAAGGCATTAAGGAATTCCTGGATGTCCTTTCACTGTCCTGAAATTTTCAGGCTTTGGGTCAATGGATACAGAAAACCTGGACTGAGGGCTCCTCTTGCACTGTGGGTGTATGATCCCAAATGCTGATGTGGGACATAGTCATTCTGCCAGTTCACATTTATTCAGTGCTTTTGAACACATTCTCTGACAGCTTGCCTTTTAGCAGCAGGCTCATGCCAGGTCAGATGTCCATATTGCACCCATTTAACTTTATGCTAGATCATATGTGGTCTGTACTCCTGCAGCTGGCTCAAAGTCAGCATAAGCTTCCTATCTTGTGCTCTGACTTAGCTCAACAGACATGTGATTGTATGCTCACGCCTGATTCAGATCAAATTAATACTGCTCAGTGACCTGCAGGGCACAGATGAGGTATTAATGATGGTCTTTTGGCACATTTACACCTGTATGAAACAGTGGATAAAATGTTATGACTTTGCTTTTCATAGCAGTAGTCTTTTACTTTGCAGTTTCTTCTGACAGAGGGAGCTGATGATAGATTCTTTCTTGATGATCTCTCTCCCCTCCCTGGCCTTTTAAGTGGAAGAATTGTGATTTTTTCCCCATAACAGCAAATGTTTATCAATGATGAAAAGAACAAAACCTTTTCATTTCACTTCTGCGTCAGAGAAATGCGCAGGCAAATGTTTACCAGGACAGGAGTCTTGCATTACTTTTGTCTGTCATCCCAGTAATACAATCTCTCCGAAGTACTCCTTTTCTAATTTTTTGCTTTCAGTGGCCAGTGACCAGACCATCTTTGGCCTTCATCCTTATCCTTACACAACGAATTCTCTTAGCTGTTCTTGGCATCACTGAGGTGCTGTTTATGCACAGAAAATAAGAGCAGACCCTGTAATTGAAAGGGAAACGGGATGTATTGAGGATGCAACATTCTGTATTTAACAGTACTGGTCTGACGTGACTCCCTTTTCTGGTTTTGCTTTTGGGATTTTTTTTTTTTTTTCCTGATGTGTAAGTTCCAAGCAGCTCAGGCTTAATCATGTATAAATAGCAATTTCACTGTATGGTTGCAGATTGTTATTTGAACTGTCCCTAAATGAAAATCTTACAAGTGCACAGCCCTTGATTTCCTGGATATGATAAAGTAGGTGTTATTGTTACCATTGAAATCTGTTGAAAGTGGCTTATGAGTGAAGGGTGTTATGGTGTCATCCAGGGAAGAATCAGTAAATGTTTGGTACATTTTTGTGGTAGAGCTGCTTTTCTCAATGCTAAATAATAGGTTTACATTTTATTATGTAGTCAATATATATAGGCTCTACAAGCGTTACAACTGTGTTTCAGTGTCAAAACCAGTTGGATTTCTTATGTTATTCTACATGCTTCCCTGTCTTTTATATCCTTTGGTGCAGAAAGCGTTTGTTTCTACATACTAAAGACACTTTTCTAAAATATAGCTGACTGAACATATGTAATTTACACACACATATAGATATATTATGTAGTAGTATGTATTTTATGTGATGTGAATGTGTCATGTAAATTTTTAACTTCACCCCACCCCATCTTTTGCTAAGAGGAATAGCGTTATTATTGTCAGGGGCAACTTAAGCTTTTTGCCTAATTTTTGCTGGCTGGTTCCATTTTAGCACTCTGTAACATTATAAAAGCAACTGCTGAGTAACACATTGATTCAGCTTTAGTGAGTTCAAAATACAAACTGCTTCACAGGAAGAAAATAAAATGCCTTCTCTTATTTTGATTTAATTGGACATCTTTAGTGAAAGCAGACAGTAATCCTACAAAGCTTAAAAGCTTTTTTTCTGGTACCCACAATGGAGTTGAGTGCAGTACAAGGAATTCTCCTCGCATGTTTGTCCTCAGAAATTTTCAGTCCTTCTAGCTAAATTTCAGAATGGGTTATTAAATCTTTTCTTCTTTCCTTACCCTTGTGTTTTCAGCCAGATGCTATATACTTCTCTTATGTTTCGAAGTAGTAACAGCGAGTAAATCGTTTTTCTTAACGGGCTGCCATATTTCATCCCAAGGAGTACATTTTGGTTGTGGATCATGCAATCAACTTGTAAGATCTTTACATGAATTTACAAAGCACTTAGGATCCTAGTGGACTGAGAATCATGTATGTGCTCCTCACATATATGTGAGATATTACTAATTAGTCGAAGAGAAGAAGAATGATTTGAAAAGAAGGCACAGGAATAAACATATCTATTGTTCTCTTTAAAAAAAAAAAAAAGAAAAGCTATAATTTGAAATTTCTAGGGTGAATTGCAAATTTTTAGGACAATCCTGTTTGATCTGGAGGAGATTGAAGGATTTGGATTTTCCTCCTATGACTGTGAGGGCCATAACTGCCTTAATGTATTCCATTGTGAAGTTCACAACCCATTTGAACATCCTTGAAAAAACCTAGTATGTGAGTTGTGCAACCAAGTAAAAAGTAGATTTAATTTAGAAAATGGTTTAAATTGAAGTACTTTTCACTATTTGTCCTGCTGTTGCTATCCTGCTTTGGGGATTAGTCGGAACATGGGGAAGCAGCTAGAAATGTGAATCATCTAATTATTAATTTCCAGCTGTGATGAGAATTTGCTAGATATCCAACAACTTCCATATTATGACCTACATTTTAGCTTTTTCATCTTGATCTGTTTTAATGCAGGGCATGTTGTAAACCACCATCTGTGACCTAAATCAGAACACAAAGTACACAGAGCATTTTGCAGATACGTCCCACTTGCCAGCTACCTCTGTAATCATCTTGTGCTACTGTATAACAGCCATCAGTTTGAGTCATGGCAGCAGTGATTATGAGCAGATTGTGGCCTTTTAAAGAAAGTCCAGAATGCTTCTCTACTTGATGCAGCTCAAATTTCTCGGCCCTGACCTCTAAGGAATGCTGGGTTCCAGCTGTAACTCTCTCCTGCCAGGGAAACGATGCGGCCTGTGCGCTTCACCACACCAGACCTATTGCAAGGGTTGCAATTTGCATGCATGCCTGCAGTCCCCTTGCTTTTTGGGTAGCTAGTGGTAGAAATGATGGAGGGGCTTGCAATGGCTTGGAGCTGTGGGGTTTGGTAGGATTCAAGGCTCGGTGGTGTTCCTGCAGCCTCCTTCGGTTCTCTCTTCCCTCCTTCTTCAGAGAAAAGTGCGTTTATGGCTTTGCTGTCCCTCAGCTGAGGGCTGATCTTTTACCCAGACTCTTCCAGTGGTGTTTTTTCTGATGTTTATCCATGATGCCTGGTCTTTAGTTTATGTACTTCAGCACAAGTTTTAAATGTGCATAATTTATTAATTCTCCTTTAGAATATTGCTTTTTGTGTTCGGAGAAGTTCGCAAAATCCTTGTGTTGGTCCCCTGTTTCATGCTCATCTGAAGATACTTGATTCCAGTCACTTGTCCTGCTTTGCAAAGTGATGTGAGTTCTATGGCCTCATCATGGGTTCATGGGAGATGAATACTAACCTGCCTTGTTTATTTTTAGGAGGTCTTGGTTATGGACCCCAGTGCAAGTCCATTGGAAAAGGCAGCTGCAACAATGTAATAATCACCAGCAGTCCCATGACAGTTCAACAGCTGGGACCTGTTTCACCTCCTGCTAATCAGGTTTCAACAGCATGCAACCAGATCAGCCCTAGCTTACAGAGGTCTATGGATGCTTCCAGCCTGAGTGCTTCTCCATCAGACACAAGGTCCTGAGTTACTTTTTTATATTCAGTACTTTAAAAAGAGGGTATTTTAATTCTCCTGTAACTTAAATGCAACCTTTCTGATTATTAGAATGGCTTAAATGATGCTCTGTTATGCCACGGGAAATTTAATTCAACGCAATTTAGTTCACATCAGCTATAATCATACTGTTTGGATCTTTCAAGTCATGGGTGAAATTTGGCCACACATTTTCTATGTTTGGTAGGGCTTTTTATTAGATAAAGGTTTTTATAGTCACTTAACTATAGTTTTGTACTAAGGACAGGTAATCTGATGGGCGATGAAAGCAGAAATAGTCCACATGTTGCATCTTCAGGGGCAGTGACCTGTTTTAAGCTTACCATAGTGCTAAGAGTGTTATGTTGGTGCATGTCAAGTGATGCTAATGTCAGATGAAATGAACTTAAATGCCCTGCTAATGTTCCTCTCTCCTCATCAAATACCTTTGCTTTCAAATTGTTTAATTGTTTACATAATTAAGTTAATCAAATCAGTTGTTCCCAGTCTGCACTGAGCCAGCAGTTAATTTTATCTGTGTTAGACTTGTGTCCCTGAAAACTTGTCCTTTTTCCTAGTCTGGTGGGAGTGTAATAAAAACTATGGCCTCTCCCTGTAAATGTTGCCTTTTTATATCACTAAACCACAGATAAATATTTGTTAATTAATTTTTAAATGCTTAAATAACTTTTGAGATTATAGTTATGAGTATTGTCAACAAACATGAATGAAGGGAAAATAGTTATTTGATAACCTCATACAAATACATTAAGCACATCCCTGGATATTAGCTAAACATACAGTGAGAAAACATTCCGGTGTGTTATTTCAGAAGCTACGTTCCCACTTTTGTCGATGCAAGAGTTGCCTACTGAGCTGAAATGTAACTGTTCTTATTTACAAAAGGCCACAAGAGTCTTTATTCTCAAAACAGTTTACATTTCACTATGTCACTATTACAAGCCAAGGAATATTCTTGAAATAATTAAATTTGATATTATGTAACTGGAAGAAAATCTTGCTTTACTCTACTATAAGATAGTTTGTGACATTTGTGTCACTTCAGTTGTGAAGACGGAGTCCCTCGGGAAAATTTACAAAATTAATTACGCTTCCTATGTACACGTGTCAGGGAAAACCATTCAGTGCTAAGAGGATAACAAATCCGGAGACATGCCTTCAAGACAGAATAAAACTGCTGATATAAAAATACCATTAAGTAATTATTACTTAATAAGTTTTAGGTGTGTCTGTATGGTTCCAGACGCTGTTATTTTTATCTGAATGCGTGGTTGGGTGTACTATGCCAGTACTGAGTTATACATTTTTGTTTTTATTTTAAAGAAACATTTACTAAGGATGAACTGAAGTTGAAACTCTGGCAGAATTGAGGCTTTAGTGTCCCTAGAGTCTCTTTTAATGATTTATCAATGAAGATGTTATAAGATCAGTTTGTCACACAAAGAATGTCCATTTCAGCAATTTTGCCCTCAAATTGACTATTCTATAGGGCTTTAAACTAAAAACAAGTTTAAAGTCAGATTTTAATTCACAGATTCTTAAAACACTTTTTTTTTTTTTTAATTGCTTCAGCAATAAACTGCATTTGCCTAAACTGGTTGCCTAAGTTGACTCCATAATCTTTCATGGGCTGAGTGCCTTCTCTGGATTGTATCTCTCAGGCGTCATGAACTGTGCTCTGGCAGCTCAATCCAAATCAGATTATTTGCTGAATTGACCCAAACCAAAATGACTTGTCTTGATTTTTACTGATGGAAGAAAGAAAAAAGTTGGCAAAATCAGAGTTTTGCTACAGATAACATCAGATTTTTGTATATAGACCACGAGAGATAAAACCTTCCCCATGTTTTTTGAGAGTTTCCCAAAAACTTTTTCAGAGTATCCAGTTATGCTGCTTGAAACCAAACGTAATACTGCCATTTACTTTGATGCAAGTCAGAAAATGACCTAGGAAAGAGCAAAGGGTTCTTGGCTAGTAAAACAGAAGACTATGCAAAAAGATAAGAAAACGTAGTTTTCACTCTTCCATGTTTATGTTTAAGATTCTGGATTATACTTGACACTGTGGCCTCTGTACACAGAAGGAGAATAGAAAGTAATTGCAGGAATCTTTTGTAAATGTTCATGAAAATCTAGTCCAAACTCAAGCTGGTTTAGATTACAATAAGCATACGTGCCAATTAATACCATCTGAAGATCTGGCACAGTGGCGTAGCTGGCCTTTCATTTTCATATTAGGTATATTTCTTTTCCCCCAGAAAACTACTTAGTCACAGTGTGGGCTGGGTTTTAAAGAAATTTTCTTTGTTTTGGGAGCTGGAATCTTTGTTACTTTTGAATTTAGAGGCTTAAGTGAGAACCAGACTTCCTCAGATTATCTGGTTTTTACTTATTGTATACTTGAAATTCTGGGTCAACTTTTGTGTTTTTGTCCTGTTATGAGACTTTTAAAATGCAGTTTTTCTTCAGCTTCACTGATGGGTATGTCCCTTTGTGTTAGGCATCAGTAGCTTTTTGAATGAAATGGGTCTACTATGCATCTGATTAAAATTCTTGACATTACAAAAATAGACTTGTTGTATTGATGCATGATTTTTTTCCCCTACTTATAAAAGAGAAAATAAAAATTCAAGTAATCAAACTGGCAAAAAAACCCCTACTGTATTTTCCAGATATAAATACACATAGCCTAGCATGGGAAAATCAAACCTTACTTACTTTTCTTGCTCTGTTGAAGACAGCGGATCTGTATTTGGTGTCACAGCATACTAACATGATTTAACTGCCCTATAATGAACTGTGCTTTAACAAAGCCCATTGATAACAGACCCAACAGCCCGAATCAGTTTTTTTCATAAATAATTATCCCTTTAGATCTAAATCTTACACAAAATCGACCTGATAGAGCAATCCCATTTTTCTTATTTCACTCAATGCAAATTCTAGTCAGCACGTTAATCGTGCTTTTCTTCAGTGCTCTGTTTTGAAAGTGCTATTTAAACCCTGATGGAGTAACATAGCCTCCATAACAGTACCCTATACTGACATTCAATCTAAACAGGATGTTTGTTGTTCTGACACGCCACATCAACCATCCATTATAAAGCAAGTATCTTGAGCAAAGGAGCATTCACCCATCTATCCCATAGGTCACCACAGCAAGGCTGGGTGATATTTACAGCTACATTTTTGCTGTTGGTGAGCTATCTCAGTGCGCAGACATAGCACCTGCAAACTGCTTCCTCTCTCCCTCAGCCTGTGCCAAGCTTCCCCTCTAGACAAAAAGGGGCTGAGGGGGTAGCCACGGTGCCCTGAGCACCGATGTCCCTCCTCCAGCTCTTCGGCAATGACTGGGCTGAGTTCTTGGAGCCCGATCCGGCCCTTAAACCAAAGTCACTGCAAAGTGACTTTTCTTTCTTCATGTTGGTTGAGTTTCAAGTGCTGGAAAATGCTGTAATATTAAGTAGTAGGAAAAACCCCATCGCTCAGGAAGTGCTCCTGTGGTGGGCAGAATAAGATAACAAAGACACTGATTTTTCAGCTTTAACCTCTGTGGCTAGAACTGAATGTGGAAAGCTATATATATTTTTCTTGCCTGAACGGCTTTACCTAGTGTTTTCATATATTCTTTCAACCTTGCTGATCTAATTGAAAGATAATCCACAGATCTCTGAGGTGAAAAGTCGGTTTACCAAGCAAAATCATGGAAATTTGGTAAATATTGCCATAGTCACTGGGAATATCTCCAGAGCCATTGTTTAGGATCTGTTCTTACTCTCTTGGGTTGTTGGGGCTGATGTTGTTGAAATGGGATTCAGATCCCCAGTTTTAGCCTACCACCAATTCTTAAATTAAGCAGTTTCATGTATCTCCACCGAAGCTGCAGTCACTGCAGTAGGGCTGTGGTGCAGACGTACGATGCAACTATGAGCCTTAACAGATCTGTCCCATGGATCCTTCTTTCCTGAAGCCGTGTCTATAAGAAAATCTTGCAGAACTCTGAAGCAACTGCAATATTGCTTACCCTGAGTAGACATCAAAACTTGCTTCCCTATTAAAAAAAAAGAAGCAAGTAAAATAGGTAGAAGTACCTCCTCCAGGGTGCTTGCTGCAACTGTGTCTGTATCAAGAAAGAGATGAGATTCGTTTTTATTAATTTTCTTTGTGGTGCATACTTTCTCTTTTAGAAATTTGAAGTTTTTGGTGATATAAAACCATGCAGTAAAATAATTATAAATAACTGACTATAGGAACTTACCTTTGTAAATAAGAATACATTATTCCTTGCCTACATGACAGTTCCTTTGGTTTATTGCATGTAAATATTTCATACACTGTTTACTTAGAGCTTTAAGAAATATTTTTCAACACCTGGTATTTAAGGTACCTGTTAGCACTTATTAGCTGTCTTTTTTTAAGTTCACTTGACCTCCTGGAGTCTTTGTATGATAGGAGGAACTGTTGTGTATCTTGTTTTTTGTATGAGAAGCAGCAGTGATCAACTTGTCCACTTTAAAAAATGCATTTTAGATTTAGAAGAGAAACCAATTTTCCCGTGTACTTGATCCACCATTGAAATTCCGTGCTTCTTCAAAAGTGTATTGTGAAAATACACCCAAAATATATGAAAATACGTGAAAATACGCCCCAAAACATAAGATGTAGAGGCTTCTGCGTCTGTGAGATCTCCAGGTTCGTCTAGATACATACCTGGTTCTTCCTACTGTTAGAGACCCTTAAAAATAGAAATAAATATACTAATAGCACCACTGGCTGACAGGAGATCCAAGTCTGCCAAGATATGAACTGGAAACATAAAGACATAAATCCACTTGGCCTCTACCCAGCATTTGCAGCCATGAATCAGGGCCCCTGATGTCCTTGTATTTCCCTTTTATACCTTTCTGTAGAAAACGGTATTGTTAAGAGGTTATGAGTTCTTTTTTTAAGCTACCCATAGGACATTTGCAGCATAAACAAGTTTCATAATATTTCTGTGAAAAAACAATGGTAACAGCAAGATTACACTTCTGTGAAAAATTTTGATTGCTGACTTGGAGGTAGATACATCATCAAATCAAAACTAAATAAACCCCTTCAACCAGTTCTTCTACATTATTCGTTTATTTTGTTTGTTTTGTAAAGTTAGATATTATCTGTATTTATAAACTTGAGCTATTTCTGTAGAGAATACTATTTGTATGCATTACAATTGGCAAAGTCATGCAGGTTAAATATTTATTCTTTATTAATCAGTTTTCTTCCCGTTCTTTGCCAGCAAAAATAATAGTCAACTCAAATCAATATGAGTTTCGTACAAGGCGGGAGCATAATGCTTTGGCTTCAGAAGCCCAAACATATTTACACCACAGTTAATGAAAAAATTTGCTTTGATTTCTGCAGTATATATCAAGAACCTTTCCAGCAGCTTTTCTTCAAAATCTTGAAGATTTAAAGTTGGTTTCCAAAGTGACCTTGTTACATATGTATTGCCTGTGTATGCCTGCTGGTACATTAACTGAGAGTGCTAAAGTTGAGTACCTAAAATTAGGGACAACTTTTCTCACATATAGCCTTTCTTTAATTTTTTTGTGTGTGTGAAGATAGATGAGCCACTCCTAAATTGTCTAACTGCTTACTTATTTATTGTGCCTTTATTCCAGGTCGCTCTTGTCACGTGAGTCTCTGGCCTCTACAACATTAAGCTTGTCAGAAAGTCAGCCCACTTTGAGTGTTAAGCAAGAGTGGTCGCATGGGTACAGGACACTTCCCTCTGTTCCTCCTGACCAAGGTTTACAAAACGGCAGTGAACTGGGGGACTTACTAAATTTTTCACCTGGAACATCTGTGTCCAGTAACTGCATCTCTAACTCGTTACCATCCTACTTATATGGCATGGAAAATAAGCCTTCCCCTTACTCTAGTCCTCGCCATTCCTCAGCGCGGTCTCAATCAGCCCGCTCCAAAAAGAGAGCACTTTCTCTATCTCCTCTGTCTGACGGCATTGGGATCGACTTCAATACAATCATCCGTACATCCCCAACCTCTCTGGTGGCCTACATCAACAGCTCCAGGACATCACCAGCAAACGTCTCCCCACAGCCTGAGGTCTATGGACATTTTTTGGGAGTGAGAGGAAGCTGTATACCCCAAAATTGCTCTATTTCAACTGCCCAGAAAGGCCTTCTCATGGCTAATGGCAACATCACCTTTCCAGGGTACGTTGAGAATGGGGCTGGTGAGTACCAGCGGATGCAGCAGCTGGAGCAAGCCAGCTTGCAGATGGCCACCACAAGTAACATGGTGATCCAGCAGGGTGTGCTGCCTGTGGACAACCAGGCGGTGCACGTCCTGAAAAATGAACGGCTGGATGACTTCTCAGGCCATACGGTCGACATGCCTCTTCCACCCCTGCTGCCACCGCCTCCACCACAAGGGCCACCCCCACCATACCATGCTCACCAGCACCGGCATCCACACAGTCTCCCCACTCACATTCACTCGCTGCCTGTGCCTCCTTCTGCCCCAGGCTCCCTGCTTGATGAAGATGGTGAGCTAGATGATTTCAATGGCAAGCATGGCTGTCGCTGGGTTGACTGTGGTGCACTGTATGACCAGCAAGAGGAACTTGTGCGGCACATAGAGAAGATCCATATAGACCAGAGGAAGGGAGAGGACTTCACTTGCTTCTGGGCAGGGTGCCCACGAAGGTACAAGCCATTTAATGCCCGTTACAAACTGCTGATTCACATGAGAGTCCACTCAGGAGAGAAGCCGAACAAATGCACAGTAAGTCTGAATTCTGTCTCTCTTACCAATAAAAGGCTTTCTATTACTCATGAAAATACAGAGAGGTTGTAATTCTGCCTTTGTTTTTCCTGGTTAATGGTGTGCTTTTTTAACTAGTCTATGTGAATGAATGACTGCTCCATCTTTCCCCCTAGATAGAAAGGAAGGGTATTCTTTAATTTAATATGAACCAACAGATAGAATTAGACAAAATTTTATTTTCTAAATTTATAAACTTCTACTGTAGACTGCAAAAGTAACATGCTAGAACTTCATAAAGCAAAACTTAAGTACCATCAGTACTTAAGTACCTGCATAAGGGATATATGCGGGAAAAATGCTGCAGAATAAATGGCAGAATTTATGCTGAAATATTCTTGCATCGTGTTACTCCTTTTTGACTTGAGGAATTTTCAGGATCTTGCATAATGTTACCATGACAAACTGAGAAGAGTTGGGTATTTTTTAAGCAGTTGTTTTTTTCATTACTAACAAAAAACAGACCCACAGCCCTGTTTCCATGAATACAGTAGGAATAAAACATATAACAGTTTCTCTGTTCACAGATTCTAGCAGTGACCATTCAACCCGCAAAGTCATGTTTTTCTTGCTGTTTTTCTTAGGGTCACTGCAAGTCAATCTCACACGTATGTAATCACATGGGGTAAGAATCTAGCCAGTAAACCCCAGAATCAGTTTATGTTTAGACTCCAGTGAACCATCTATAATCTCTGTAATTCAGATTCTTGACTGACCTTACATATAGTCTGTATTTTGGATGACGATTAGCTTACCCTTACTAAGTGCCTATTTAGTGTCAGCAGAAAGCAGCCTCACCAGTGCTGTTTCCAGTCTTCAGCATAATATAATTTCTAGAAATAACTGCTGATTATTATTCACTTGAAAAAAAAAATTTGTTTATATGTTATGAAATATAAATTGGTGCTAGGAGTCTATTTCAGTGTGTGCCTAGTTGAATAATTTGCTTACCATATGTAGATGTTTGCTTGTACAGTAGATAGAGAAGAAATTTTTTTCTTTCACTTTTGTTACTTCAGAGGGCCAATCTTCTTCAGGGACATTTCTCTCTTGAATTTAAAGGACCCAGTAAAGGTTGCATCATGACACTAGGAAGAGTCTTTATCCTTCCCTTTTGTCACATCAGAGCCTGAACTCAGAATCTCTGCCTTCTGAATATTTTTTTTGAATCCAGTAATATTCTCTTTTCTGCTTTCCAGACATATTGGATCACAGTTTACCATTAATTTCAGTTCCTCCTCAGGGATTTCTCATGAGCTTTGTGGGGAGAGAGAGAGGAGAAAAAAGAATTATTAGGAGTCAAAAAAGTAATTTTTCAAGGAAATAGCACATGGAAAAAAAGAGACGGAGACAGACATCAGCAGATGAGTGAGGACAGACAACAGTATGAAGAAAGAGGGCAGGAATGGTGAAAGAGCACTGAAAAAAAGAGTAATGCAAGTACCCAGGTCTTTCTAGTAGGAGAATTATGATGAGGCATCCAGTAAGACTGGGGAAAACATTGTGTTAGTAGCACTCTATACTCTCTACCCTGCCTGTTCAGAAAGAATGCTTACAGTGACCTTCTCATGATTATGAGGCCTCCTTGACGAGTCCTTGGCTTTGAAGGAATCATCATTCACTGATGATAAATATGTTAATGTTTAAGTGGATAACGTACTTCATATGATAACGTTTTTGAGATTACTAAACCTAAACTGAAGTGTGTGCCACGTCATGTTGTGTCACAAAAAAATGAGAGGTGTCTATATTAGCTTCTCAAAAGTGATTGCTTTCATAAACACGAAAAAATGTGATTAATTTTACTGAACTTCAGCAAGTATTGCTGGATAGTGCCAAGAAGTTTGCATATCAGAAGCAGCAGCCACATGTTTATCTTCCTTTCATATTTAGAAGTGTAATGAAATGTAGAAACATTCAGGGTGATGTTATAACCCTCAGAAGGGTGTAAATCTGGAACATAAGCCCCCTTTCTTGAGACAAGCGTGCAGAAATGGCGTTCTTTAGCAGGGTTTCAGTGAAACAGCTTGCTGCTTTCTTCCTTTACCATTTCACAAATTGTGTGAATTTGGAAAAACATGTTTGGCTTTCTAATGACAAGGGGCCATGGTCTGGAAGTCTCTCAATATATTTAGGAAACTGTACTTCAGCCAGACTTCACACTTTTCTCACCAAGCGGTGAAATTTACAATCATATCAATACAATTTAAGGTTTTAAACTCAGATTTTAAGTGAGGTATTAGGGAGAACACTTTGGGCAAGATGATAATGAAGTATGATTTCTGTAATTAACAAAAAATTTTGCAAAAGAAATCTGAAACTTTTCACCAAACCTGTATGAATTTATGCATTTAAGTGATAAATCAAAACATTCCATTGGTAATCTTTATTTGTCCACCTAGGATCTTTCTATAATTTATTTTCTGCTTCTACGTGTAGGATGCCTCTTTCTCTAAAATCATTACAAAGTGAAAGTCTATGTCCACGGCAGTTTGCAGACTAATAAAAGGCAGTCTAGTAGACCAAGCAGGGAAGGAAAAATGCCAAATACACATCTATTACGTGAACCACAGAATCACAGAATCATTAAGGTTGGA
>NW_009207557.1:0-212 GCF_000690835.1 Fulmarus glacialis
TGCCGGCAGCAGGTAGGGCCCGGAGCACAGGCCCGGTCGCAGGCTCAGCTGCCAGCAGCCGGAGCCTCTTCCCGCAGAAATGGTGCCTCCCACGCAGGAGTGAGATCCCACGGTGTTCGCTGGGTTTCCAGTTCCAGCCGGGCCGCCGGTGGCCGGGGCCGGGGAGTCTCGGGGCTGGGCTTGAACTCTGGCCACCTTCTTCTTTTGTTCCC
>NW_009207557.1:261-20194 GCF_000690835.1 Fulmarus glacialis
TGGCCTGTCACGGAGGGAAGGCAGAGGAACGAAAGGCGAGATACCTGCCTGCTGCTCGCTTCCCGTCTCCTTCCCGCAGCCGCTTCGGAGCCCCAGCCACTGCAGCACCTCTGGTGGCAGCCTCTGCCCCAGACAACCTGCCGGGGGGCTTTTGAGCTCCCCCGGCTCTGGCCTGACCCATCCTCCAGCACCCACGTTATTCTTGCCCTTGATGCTTCGTTTATTCCCAGAGGTTGGATAAGATCTGGATCAAACCTGGTAGGGAATACAGGGTCAGGGAAGGAGATCTGAGTTCAACTTGTCTGTATTGACTTGTTGCAGACTTTGCCAAAGAGCTGCTGGATGTGGATGCCTTTGGCTTCTTGAGCTGCATGCCCTTTCCTCTCTGACCAAGCCACATCCATAACGTGTTGTTGAAGTTTTGTGACCTGATTCTCTGGTGTTTTGGAGTTTCTTGTAACCTAAATGGCTTGTTGGAGATGGCTTGGATAAGGGCAGAGTCCTTTTAAAGGGTTGCACGGGAGGGAGGCGGCTTGGTTTGGAGGAATAATGTATGGGTGACCCAGATTTCAGAACTGCGACTGAATTGGGTGAGGAGGAGGCATCCATAAATCACAGTTGAAGTTGTACCAAATCTGGTACTTAATTCTCAGTTACTGTTAATATTTGGAACAGCTCAGCTGGCTTCTGTATAGAACCTCATTTTGCCAACTCGTGATTGAGGGTAGCATTTGTACTGTACTGTCTGTACAGTAGCCTAGCGATCTTGATAAATCTGTGAGTGGGGTTATACGATCTAATTGCCAGTGACAAGAAGCGAATAAGCTTGAGGTTGGTGCTCTGCTGGAGCCCCCTGTTCCTGCTGTCTGAAATAGCGGGACACGAGTACTTCCTCTGGGAACCTCTTGTGCGCCCTGATAGATTTTGCCAGTAAGAGTCTGTTCCCTGGGACTTTTTTTTTTTTTTATTTTCATCCTGTTAACTTTAGATAGATGTTCTTGCTCTTGTTCTATTGAGTCTTATCCTTTCTTATGGTTCACTTGTTTCAAGTGCTTTCTAGAGGTAAAGAGCCAAATTTTGCTATAGGATTTTTTTTTTTGTTAACATACTCTACTTTGGCGTCTGGTTTAAAGTGGGCTGTTTTATTTAATTAGTTTGTATTAATGTAAATTACGTTCACTCTCCATGGTTATTCCAGGCAAAATTTAAGAAACAGCCTGCAAGGGATTTCAAATTCGTAATTGGAATCACATTTTTTTCCAAGAATATTTGATTCTAAGAGTTACTATGCTTTCTGTCATGTGGTATCTTTCCAGTTTGATGTTGGCTGCTTAGTTACTGTTTAGCTAAATTATACATAGCTAGCTTATTTCCGTAGTCATTCCTGGTAAGTTTTGTAATTCCTTTAAGCTTTGCAGCTCCTCGCTGAACTCCTGTTGTATCTTTTAATGAGGTACTTAGAAGTGACTTCGGTGCAAGTGTAGTTGTGCTCTATTGTTTCGGCACTTGGGCTGTACAGAGAGAAATTGTTGCCCTCCTCTGTGAGGTGATCACACAGGTGATCTTCATAGTATCGGCCATTTGGGGACAGATGCCTTATTCTGACCCCCAGCAGGTATTTACATTCCCAGCTGCTTATCACTGCATCAAATCCAAAATTCTATTAGAAAAGTACCCAGTCTTGATTTCAAGATACCAAGTAATAGACTGCACTGGTTCCCCAGGTAAATTATTCCAATGGCTGATTACGCTCGCTAATTTCTTATCTCAATCTGTCCAGCCTGGTTCCTAACCACAAAGTCTTGCTACAAATTTTCATGCCAGATTACAGAGCCTGTTGCTGCCAGGATGACACATTCCAGCAAAAAGATGGTCTATTGTACCGCAAGCTTACAGCTGTTATCCGTGCTAACCTCTGCTTCTGGGAAGAGGCAATCTTGGAGCTGTAGTCATAGGGTGACTGGTATGATTTAGAGCAGCAGCTAAGTGCGCCTGGCTGCGGTGTCTGTGCGCAGACAGGGCTTTCAGAGAAATGTAATAGAATAACTTGTGTTGCTTGGGGTACGGCTTCACGTGATGGTTAATCCGGCATAACTACAGGCTGCTGCTGAAGGAACGATCCAGTTCTCGTCCAGTTCTGACTGCAAGCTCCTGCTGCTTCCCTTGGATCGGATCTAGTGACCAAGTGGCCTCAAATCAGTTAAATCACTGCTCCAACTGAAAATGGACCCCCTTCCCTAAACAAAATATCCCCTTGGATCTGGAAGTTGGATCAGCCTGCTCTGTGGCCGGATAGTGCTAGGTCTGATGCAGAAGGGTAGCATGCCACTGGGCATGAGAAACGTGGAGAGGGACTACCTCTTTCAATAGCAGCTCCATGCCTGTGCCGGATTAGATGCAAGAGGGAATTGTACATTTAGTTCCTACGTTTCTGCGCTTGGATAAACAAGCTGTGGTTGCACAAATCCTCTCAGCTGGCACTGCCATTGAGAGAAGCTGTCATGCCTACCTGTTGTCATCCACGTCAGTTCCCTGCTCTGGTTCATTGTGAGACCACACACATGTCTATACCGCCAGAAGAGAAAGGGCAGTGTGGGGGTGGGAAAAAGGAGGGCAGAGGATGGGACTCTGTTTGGCAAGCTGAAGAGCTTGTGAAACTAAGGCTTGAGATACAGGAATTGTCACAAGCACACCTGACCTTAAATCTTAATGGAAGCTAATTATTTTTTCACCTTCCCTTTGCAGCAGATGTGTGAGAATATCTGCCCTGATTTGCTCAGTAGCCCAGGTTAATTCCGTTGCATGACTTGGGAGAACTGGGTTTAGCCAAGACTGGGTTTAGGTCAGCTGCATTTATGTCTTTGGTCAAGAAGTGTGTGTTGGAGTTAGACTTTGCGTGAGAAAGAGCATTTAATATACAAAGAAGAAGGTCTGTGCCTTGGCTGTGACGTACTGATACCTATGAAAGGTTCATCAGTGCAGAAGAGTTGCAAGCTAGTGTATTTGTGTGTTCTTGATGTGAGGTTCTCAGTGGTTTTCAGTGCCTGAGCCAGCTGGGGTACCCTTTTGGGAGAGCTTCGTTAATCTTGTCTCCTCCATTAACAAGTGATTCCAGCTTTCTTGCTGTTCTCGTGGAAGTAGTTTGCTGGCACAAAACCCATTCCCCATCTATTGTTTTAAATGCTATTCCTTCAAGTGATCAATGCTGAACACTGCAGGAGATGTGGAACTGAGCCTGTGGTGGAGACTAGTTTTGAGCTCACGGTCTGGGGGCTGGATTACAGCTGGATAAAGTCAAAGAAGAAATTCCCATGACTTCAGTACAAGTTCAGTGCAAGGTCGGGGGAGGGCTGTTGGTTTTGATAGTGGGAAAAATTTAGAAGGGGGGAAGGTGGTTACCATGACGTGTACAAATGTACATATGTAAATAGACACACATATGTAAATGTATACAAAATAGAGGGTGTTCTGATGCTAGAAGAGGTTGAGGAGGAGTGGCTATAGAAACTGTAATTGGATAGTATAGGAGAAGTGAACTGAAGTGGGAGGAAGCGCGTGAACCTGCTGCTCAGAGAATACTGCATTAAAGCAGGGCTGGCCATAAATGAGCTTCCTGTGAATGTATCCTATTTGCAGTAAGTCACGTAGAAGCGTGTGACATTCAGCCGTCAAACTACTCTTTGTAGTCTCAAATT
This sequence comes from Fulmarus glacialis, assembly GCF_000690835.1. Classification (NCBI taxonomy): domain Eukaryota; kingdom Metazoa; phylum Chordata; class Aves; order Procellariiformes; family Procellariidae; genus Fulmarus; species Fulmarus glacialis. Next base: position 3,957 of record NW_009207557.1, read on the forward strand.
GAACATCTAGCTGGACGCAGGCGCGCAGCGTGTGCGGTCCACTGGCCCTGGCCTTGCTGGTGGTCCGAGTGCATTTGGCACTGGAGTTCCTGCCGCTGATCATACACAAAACTTCCCAAATCCTTACCTGGGTCAGGCTGAGGTGGTGCCCAGTGGGATCCACAAGCTTGGTGGTCCCTTGCATGTGCCACCCTTGGGCAGAGCAGAGTCATACGCTGGTGAGCAGACCCAGCCTTGCACAGGGTGTGACTGGAGGAGGAGAGGTGAGGAACGGCTGCCGCTTCATCGACGAATCCGACAGTAGAGTTTGAGGATCCAAAATACACCCCTCTAGAGGGGAGGGGACTAGGATCCTGGTCATGTCAGGGCACGATTTGTTCAGATCGCAGAAGCCCTGAGATAATCAGGGGACATGTGGCGCAAGGCCCCAGTCTGGGTTACAAGCAGACCTGCAACCTGTTGCACGTGGTCGTTGTTCACAGCTGCCACACGGTGGCTGCAATGGCTATACTTGCATATCACTTAATAATAGAAATAGATTCCAGATCGGTGTTAAACTAACACACACACCACTAGTGGGAGGAGGGGTAGCAGGAAGAAGGTGCTTTGCCCACAGTGTTGCTGGCAGCTACAAAAAAATAAGCATGTGTAAGCTTTATGGTATGTATGCTTTATGCTCACAAAAATTTACAGGTGTAACGATCAAAAGTGCCTGCAAATATTCTTTGAATAGGATAAATCTTAACTGGGCTCTTACACCTTTATTAGATTCCTGTCCTGTGAGGGGGTGCTAGTGGAAACTTCGTAAGAGTACACCAGTAAGAGTATAGCTTTTCTGGTATACTTCATTTCCTAGGAGAAGGAAGGATGCCATAGCCATACTGGTGCCTAGAAAAGCTCTGATGCTGTAGGTGTGTCTTCAGTGGGTCTGGTCTCTAGGCAAAATCCTTTTTGTATGGATTAAGCCTGAGCTGTTTAGATGGAGAAATTTTACTGTAGGCATTCCATAGTGCAGGCGTCCGAGGGTAACTCTAGACCTATGAAGTGTAATCTAGCTGCAACATTTGAGTCGATCTCCTTTCCGAAGTACTCTGGATCACTATCTGTTTTTAAAGGTGAGGACTGTCAGGTTGCACAGCAATGTTGAGAAGGTGCAGTGGTATCTCTTTCCCCTCTGTTGCTGGATTTATAGCAGAAGAGATGTTTGGAGAATATTGCCAGCCCTGCAGGACAGGGTCGGTATCTCACTGCGCAATATCTAGAACGGTGAGGATTTCGTCCTGATTGTTGGTATTGCAGATGGTTCAGATAACTCTTCCCATTGTTTGTTGCTTCTCTGCACCTCTTTTTTTCTGTAACTCACTTTGCACATAGAGATGTTTCAGGCTTGAGTCTGAGTACAATACAGTTGATGGATCTTACGGGTGGTTTTAGAATGATGCGCTTTTCTCTCTCTTCTCTACCCCTCCTCAGGAAAGGTGTTTTTGTCTGGAAAGGCATGTTTCAGGTATAGGCAAGAAGAGGCTCAGGATGGGCAGTGGGGGTAGCACTGAGAAGGCTGCAATACAGAGTGCAACCCTCTAGACGTGCAACCGTCAAGACTCTATGCTGTGACAAACTCCGGGTAGAGAGAGGATGCTGTGGGGAGACAGACAAAGAGAAGTGGGAGTATCCCTGTGTTTATAGCAAATTATGGGTCACAGCATGTTTTCCTAAATGTGCAAGTGATTGAGAGAGATGGGTTTACTCCTCAAGTCGCCCAGTAATTTCTTAACATCTGGTGCTGTGTTGAAGGTTGGGAAATACATTACTGCACTGTCGCTCTCTTCCACTGGGAAGAGGGGATGTTCTCTTAGTGCACATGGGGGGATTGAAAGGGAAGCTGTAAGGTGTTGCTGTAGGCAGAGGGTCAATGCTGCTCATTTCAGTTCGAGTCCTGTGCCATCTGGGAAGGCAGTCTTCCTCTGACGTTGCTTATGCGGTCCACCTTATCTTCCTGCCCCTGCACAGTGAGTAACTGAGCTGTTTTGTTTCAGAGAGGTGCAGAGAAAGGAAGATGAGCAATTTGGACATATGCTGGAGCAATGAAATGCGCCTTATCCTGGAAGAGCAAGGCCAGGCATGCCAGTTATGTCATTGTAGTGTGTGCTCTGACCAGTCACAAGGGAGGGTCAGAGCCATAAAAAGCAGCCTAAAATTGTGGCTGCGTGTATAGAAAAATCATGACAGCTGAGTTGCCCGGTGGGTGTTATCTGGCATACCACAGCCATTTTTCCTTCATTCTGTAGGCAGCATCATTTTTACCTATTCAGCCGCTGAGTGTGTAGTAATAGTGATATCAAAGGCATGAAAATAGGCATCCGAGTGTAAAAGAAGAAAAACACATTGACTCTGATAGTCATAACAAAATGACTTTAAAAAAGAACAGAACAAGAAAAGATGAGATCTGCGGACTGCACGTGCAATGAAAACTGGCAGAAGTCTCAAGTTCAGCAAGGCAATACGAAAGCAAATCTGCCCTGAAATGTATTATGTTTTACTAGCATATTTCCTTTGATAAGTTAATTTAAAAGATGGCATTGTACAAAGTTTGGTTGTGACAATGGAAAAAAGTGAACAAAGTGCATTTTAAGAAAAAAAAAATCATGTACTAACAGGTGCAGGAGCTAAATACAGAAGTGTTGAGGTAAGCATGGGCAAAAACCCTAACTTGGTTTTAAATAATTGTTTGGTAGAGAGATAGTTTTGTGCTTAGAGGTAGCAAGAAATAGCAGATGCTGTATGTCATCATGTGCTGTATGCCATCATAAAATTGATGGAATTGCAGAAGGGGTCTCACCTGAATGTGAACACAGTGAGAAACAGACAACTGTGACTATCTGACGTATGTGAGGTTATGGGGCAGGGGCTTTCATTGACTGGGAAGTGAGATCCCTACGGTACAAGAAGTATGATACCAGAGTAACACTGATCCAAAATGAGCTGAAACAACTCGTTACGGACACTACTTTGTATGAAAAATGCATCTATTGTTTGTACTAAGCGTATCTGCAGCACAAAAGGAAAATAGCTTAGTAACATGTTACGTATCTCGAAGAGCTTGGAGGCAAAAGACACAGAAGGAAGGAACCGAATGGGCAGTCAATATATTTTGTTGGTGAAGGGATTGCTTAAATAAGACTTTGCTTACGGTTGCAATCAGATACAGAGTTTATAACAGGGCTTTGCATATTCAGTGCACTGAGCAGCCACTCCCTGACTAATCCTCAGAGTATGTCTGTAAGGTAGGAGGGGTTAGTATTACCTCAGTTGCACAGATGACCCTCAGACGGGCAGAAACTGCTGGAAACTGCCAGAATTAGGAACTGGTGATTCTGCTGGATGAAGTCTGGGGATGAAGGCACAGTTCTTGGTTGTTTTGAAAAAAAAACTAGTTATAATCTGTGCCTTCTGTAGATCCTTCTTTTAACGAATGACTGCAGTGGGGAATTGAAGGAGGGAGAGCTCGTAGTATCCTAACGTGCATGTTCCTGTTTCAGCCTGTATTATGTTACTGATGATAACAGTTACCCTTTGTGGACCCATTAGCTTGACATTTCTAGGTGACTGCAACTGTGTTTAACTGTTCATAAGCTGTAGCTGTTAGTAGAGGCAAGACTTCAAACAGCAATCCTATGGGTGCATCTTTATCACCTTCTGTTAGGGTAAATGCTAGTAGAGCAGGAATAACCAAAAATTTGGAGTGCAGGGTGTTTCCCATGTGTGCGACAAAAGCAGTAATGCTGATATCTCCTGCTGTGGATATTGCTGTAATTGCACCTTATTTAATGCGATTGCTTCTCGGGAGCCCTTCTACTGTAATCTGTGTCATACCTTCCGTGTAAAGCGCTGCCAAGGGTGACAGAGTAGATTTGTCACATCAAGACGTGTGTCACTGTTCTTCACTTCAACAGCCTCGTGGCAGTGAGTCGTAGCCAGATAAAACTGTCAGCGCTGCAGGATTTGCCACCAAGCAAAGGCAGAGCCATTGCTCATAAAACAGTAGCTGGACTCGGGTTGTTAAACCCTCCTGCTTTGCTGCCCCTCCGAGGCAAGGACTGCTGCCTCGGCCTCTCGCTCGGCCTGCTGCGAGGGTGGGACCTCGGTTGTCTTCTCGCCTTGTCCTCAGCTCTCTGCCTCACTTGCAGTTCTTCTGTCCTGTTGAGCCGAGGACTTGCAAAAGTGGCTCACTTTGCGCCCTTGCCTGTCCACTGATGTGCTGACCAGCTGGCTGTCACACATGGCAGAGGTGAGGTGGTGGGTTAAGTAATAGTCAGCAAACATTTGTGCTGAAAGCCGGGCTCCCCACGTGCATCAGTCTGGCGGAGGAGAGACTGAAGACCTGTTTCCCGTACAGGAGGATGTTTGGGAAGAAGACTCGAAGAAGGAGAGCTCTGACTCTTCCCTCCCTCTTGGGCACGGTACACTGACACCCCTGCCCCCGTTCTTGGTACCCTCCCAATCCTTCCCCCTTTGAGCACCTCTTAGCTTTCCCGAGCTACAACGATCATACCAGATTGTACTCTTTGCTGTCGCCTGCAGTGATTTTTTGTAAGCGCAGTGACGCAGTTCGCCGTGTGCCAAGTCTGATAAACTTGTTTAGGTGAGTGTGATGGGCAGCGTCAGAAGTTATGACTGAGAGCCGCCTATGAGGCTGAACTGGAGGAACTCTGCTGTATCTCATTGAACTTGGGAGAGATGGGATGTTTATGTGTTTATTTATGCCCCACTGATCAAAGCGTGTTGCAGGTAATGGGAAAGACAGCAAGCCGAGTCTTAGATTTCATTTACCTGGTGCCTGTAGCTTCCCAGGGGAAGTTTCTCATTCATGCTAAAGTATGCACAACTTCAATTAGAATACAGCATGCACGCTTGCGTAGGTTGGTGGATGCAAGTGTACTGAGGATTTTGCATTCCTCGTCTGGAGCTGGCATTATTTTGTGATCGTGTCATAAAAGAGGTAAAGGGAATTGTATCGGGTCTGTATTACGCTGTTAGTCACGGTGACTGTTGGGAATTAAATTGCCTCGTGCTCTAATTTCTCACTAGTACAGTGAAGTCATGAGCTTGGGGTGAATTTAAGGCACACAGACCTGGTTTTATTCCTCTGCATCTCCATCTGGTAGGGTGGGACCTGGGAGGGGAAAGAGAGAGGTAGTTTTACATGCCACAGGGTTGAGGAAAAGGAAGCCGAAGGCCAGTCAAGAATCAGAGTTGATGTTTCAAAGACTGCCAAAGGGCAATCTCAGGATTTTAATTGTTCAGCTAATATCTGAAGAGCCATGGAGCCATCAAGGAGTACTATTTTAGGAAATCTTGAAGGGTGGTGGTGGGAAGCAGACTCTGCCCCTTCATTCATATGCAGAAAAATTAAAACGGAGGGAAGAAGGACTAAAATACCTGTAATTTGTTCCTTATTCATTGAAACTCATTTAATTATTAAAATGGGAAAAATATCATAATTAGTACCTCATAGAAATGCTAGTGATATTTCTAAGCTGGTATAAAAATCTGTGCTTTAAATTAATACAGACTTGGAGCTGTACTGCACGTGGAAGTATGTGGGCATAATTTTTGCCCATTGACAAATAAGGGGAAATATTGCTGAAATAGAGAATATCAGAATTGTTGATCTGGCTGTGCTATTTCTTAATTTTTTTTTTAAGGTTGTACCTGTGGGGCTCTACTTTTTTTTTTTTTTTTTTTTAATTTTTATAGTATGCTAATGCTAAATCTTAACTACATCATCTATGAGCTGTAATTACTACTATAAACTTTGAAATAAGGTAGTGGTAATTGGTGAAGCTAGTTATAAAAACCATTTCATAAGATTGATGTATATCAGTTACACCATTTAAAACCCTGATTTATACAACTTTTCACCGCTTGTTCTGAAAAACAAGGTCACAGAAATGCCTTCCCCTCCCCTTCCATTTGGAGTATTTCCACGCTAGACTTTGCAGAGGGTTTGAGGAGGTTTCCAGGGCTTTCCCTAGCACCTCCTTCATGTTGTTACTTGTTTTCAGAGTTGCTCACAAGGGGCTGGCTGCTTTGAGTTGAGCTGGCTGCCATGCAGTGTCCTTTTATACCCAGTCCTTTGCTGAGGAGAGAAAGCTGCGTTTGGGTTCACGGGAATGGTAGAGTCCATGGCAACAAGGAGACAAGGAAAAGTTAAACTCTAAAATAATGGCTCCTTTGGAAATGGTTGTAAATCAGATTAGAATATCCCGCTTCCTATAGTGCCTGCTTCTAACCTGGAAGGGTAGCAAAAAAAATGTTACTAGCAGAGGGTCAGTACTGAAAATGTAAAATTTCCCTGCTGTGCTGCTTCTGTTCTGTGTGGGCTGGCGAGGATGCACCTGTTTCTGCGTTTGAAGCGCTTGGCAGTCACACGCGGCAAGACACCTACGCTGGAGCATCAGGGACTGGCTTGTAGATCCTGGGTGTGGTTTCACCATAACTTAGGTCTAAGTTCAGGTTTCTGCTTTCCCGCTCGCTGGCCCGTCGCCCAGCCTCTTGTTCCTGTCCAGTCCTTGCAGTCGCTGCTACGGCTTGTACATCTGCACGCACAGCTACTGCAGGGAGCTGTCATATTTACCTTTATTTATTGTTGTGGTTTTTTTTTCTCCTGTGTCACACCTTTATGGCTCCTGACATCACTTTGCTTCTGGGTTGTTTTTTTGGCTGGATAACTCCCTGAGCTGGCTCACATATGGTCACGTGCGCACTAGCACATGGGAGAAGATGGCAGCAACCTGGATGCATATTGCCTTAATCTGTTCTGGATTTCAGGGTGCTGCGTCAAGACTTAATCGAAATTTATTAGGACCTGATTCCAGGTAGTGTTGGATGGTTTGTATGGTCAGCAATGGCAGAAGGAGTTGAAGGAGCTCTACATCTTTTTAGGACTGGACCAGAAACAGATGAACTTCGCAGAGTATCTGCAAATACCTAAATTGGGCCTGACGAATTTGATTATTGATCTTTGTTAACCCAGTTACACCACAGCATATTTCTCTGCCAGTCTTTTAGTTTCTGGTAGCTCGTGTAGCTCACTGGATCGGGTCTAAATACTCTGCAAACAAGTTCAGTGTCATCAGTCCTAACTGCTGAAAAACTGTAATCAGGTAGAGGGAGGATGGGGAGTTGCCCTTGCTCTCATTAATCACAAGTTAAGGCTTAACATTTTGGCTTAAAAAAAAATTAAGGTAAACCCAGACAGCAACATCTAATTTTTGAGCCATGCTTTGTTTTTCAGGCCTTTTCCACGCCCATTAAAGGCCAGACATGCATTTCTCTTAATTGTAAGTCAAAATTCTCACATAACCACATGATTCTAGGAAGTGGGACTATATGAAAAACAGAAAATATTGTGATGCGCACAATAAACCTATGCCAGTTGGCCATGCAGGCGTTACACCGTGAGTAACAACAAGTTTTCCATGTGTTTGCATTAGTACCTTCCTATTCAGCACCCACACAATTCCTGTGGCTTTGGGTGTGTGAAGCTATTTTTCCACGGGGAGAGGGAAGGGGTCCTTGCTGGTGCTTTCCCACATTTACATTTCTTATAACATTTTATTTATATCTAATACTTTTTTCTCCCAATAGCAAACATGTCTCATTGTGCTTGTTAGATTTCTTCGATCTAAGTACACCAATTAAATTTCCAAGAAAGAATGGTTTGTTCCCTGAAAAGCTGGGTTAGGGGAGGGTTGTACCAAAATCTGTTTTCCTCACACACATCCCTACCTCCCTTTTGGATGGACTTTTTTTTTTACCTTTGGCTGCAGTTTTCAGTGCAAAGCTGCATCACTGTTACAGTATTGCCAAGTATTTTTGATTATGATACAAGTCTCAAAACATTGTTTTTCACGTTTTTTTTATAAATCTCATTACTGGAGTTATAAGGTAATTAAAAATGCTATGGGGAGCTAAGGCTGAAAACATGCATTCTAAAAGCACAAAATGAGGACAAATGTGTTCAAGATTTTTTTTTGTTGTTGTTGCTATCTCATGGTATGTTGATACCAACAATTTTTTATTGTTATCTCCAGTGGATGGTACTAACCATATTGAAGCCAGATACATGGTACAGGTTTATGCTGTAGCTATAGCTGTTACGGCTGATGAAGTTGTGCTGGTAGAAGTCATTAGCATGGTATGACATACAAGTCCAGTTTTTTTGGTATTTTAGGAATTGCTTTGGTTGCATAGGATATGCTTTACCTATTGATACAAAAGTGGCCTTTTGCTAGTATATTTATGGCTGGGTATATTTTGCTGTATAACTTATCAGTTGTCCCATACTGCTAAAATGTTCCAACTTTGTATTTTCTGTCCTGTTAGGGCTCTGACAGCTATCGGTAATGGCAGCAAGAAATCTTACAGGTTTCAAGGTGGATCTTGATCTGGCTGTGGAAGAGGTTATATTACATGTTTGCTGAGAACATCAGACAGGATAACTTCAGAGGCCCTTTCTGCAGTGGAGGACAGTTTGTCCCAGTTCAGTTTGCTGAATATTGTTCATCTTTATCTGACTGTAGCTTAACTGTGCTCAGGGCTGGTACAGGTAACGTGACAACAACTGTGCTCAGCAATGGTTCCACTGTGCAGTCTGGGCAAGGCCAAGCTTTCAAGTGTGTTTCCAAGCCCTTTGATGTTTTAATGGCATTTGCATCTGTCAAAATGGTTTGGTGCAAACATTAGCATTCTTTAATCTGAGACTCAAAAACAGCAGCGTGGGATTCTGGCTTATGCTTCTGTAGCATAGTAAGAGACTACGAAATTCTGCTGCTAACTGGAGAATCTCTCCCATCTAGGTCCTGAATCACTCTATTTAAAGAGAAACTGAGAACTCCTCTGGTTTATAGCAAACCTGCTGTCTAGGAGTGTGTATAGCATGCTGCTAGCAGCCAAGACTGCACATCATAGCTTATGTCTCGGAAATCATTGTCTCCTTTTGTGCCCCAGATGTTTCTGTCAGTCATCTCTCCATCCCCAAAGTTTGTAGAGACCTGCATAGAGCAACTTGCAGTGACTGTACATTGCTTTCACTGACGGAATTCTTCCTCTGTCGCCTACTAGTGTCAGTAGTCTTTCTACTAAGCTACAGCAATGAGAACTACAGACCATTCTTGTTTGTTCCCATACCAGAAGACTGCAGAATATCAAGGCTTATCCAGTGCTTTTATGAATATAAAACTTAAGCTCTGCTTAAAGTGAACCAGGTTTTTTGATATATAGGTGGCCTTATTTTATCTTAAGACTGAATGATTTTTATTGCATCTTTGAGAAGTGCAATGTGCAATCCAAGCCATGGTCTACACTCGCTGTTTGGCAAATGTTCAGTAGTAACTTCCAAGGTGAAATTTTGTTCTACACAAAATGTTTCTTTGGCTTTTTTTTTTTTTAAAGTTAGCATTAAGTATTATAATCCACTTAAATGGAAACAAATGTAGGAAAGGTATCCTTATTTTTTCTCTCAGTTAGTGAATTGTTAGATAATTAATAGGTTCGGAATATCTTGAGTGTGCCTACCAGAAGTGAAAGCTAGTGAGATGCTACTGGGAGTGTTAAAACACAGGCAAACCGTTGGCACTGCTGTGACCGGGAGGTCTCATTCACTTTTCCCAAGCTTCAGTAGCCGCTCAGATGCAATTTCTAGGAGATCAGGTACTATTGACAGCTTTGGGTTTTTTTTCCCCTTGCCCAAAACACTTGAGGCAACTCCTCGTTCCCAGAATACTAACAGCACATAGACCGTTCAGCACAGCAGTAGACTCTATGTTATTTTGGCACATACTTTTTATTCTATACGTTCTTGCTTTCAGCAAGCTCCATCTGCTCTCCATACCCTCAAAGCTGTCTCCACGTAACGTTATTTCCCTCCTTCATTCTTATCTCTAGTGCCCTGTGTAATCTCTTCCTGAGCTCAAGAGTTTTGACCTCACTCCTTCACCTCTCTCGATAGGCTGTACAGTGATAGAGCAGCCCAGGGGTGGTGCATGAAGATCGGTAACCGTCTCTTTGCAGAGGAACACATGCAGTGGGCATCCCTCACACGGAGGGGGCATCCAGCTGAGAAAGCAGGCCTAAGCATGGCATGAGTACCTGTATCAAAATAAAAATTGAGATTTGCAGTAGGGCAGGCTTTGTGTTAGAGCAGTTGCATTGATCCCTTTCCTGAGTGTCTCGCCAAACTGAAAGAAAGCGTGGCCTCCTGGGGGAGATGGTAGCTCTGGTGGCAATTCTTCTGCATGGTGACATCTGGATTTTTTGTGGAGAAAGGCAGGCTCTGAGCTAGCCCCCACTGACCCAACTCCTTTTAAAGTGTATCTGAACTGTGTGACGGAGATGATTAAGCCGAGCTGAATTAGAGGAGGAGGCTGGGGGCAGCCTTGTTGCCCCTCGGGTGGGTGTTACAGCCTACACGGAGCTCTTTCCTGCCTGAGCTGCAGCACTTAAAGCTGGCTTTGGCATTTCTACACCAAGGATATGCCTGAGCAATGGATTGCTTGGGAAAGCCTTTGTTTTAAGAAAATCGGTGTCCTTCTCCACACTGCTCAAAGGTTTTTGTGAATGGCTTTCTCCTCTCAGGCCAGAAGCTCTCGCTGCTGCATGGGTGAAAAGGAGGAGAGCCAGGGAGAGGAGCCCCTGGTGCACCGACCGGCAGCCCGGCAGGCTGCAGAGCGTCTCTGGCGGCTGGTGCAGCCCCGGCGGGGCGGCCGGGCCCAGCCCGTCGTTGCAGGGCAGGGCTTTCTCTGCCAGGAGTGTGTTTGCAGCAGCCTGGGCATGTGGGCCGCCCTGGCACCCGCGGCTGGGGGAGCAGGATGGGGAGCATGGCCCAGCCCACTGCAGGGGCCAAGGCCAGCACCGTGTGGGGAGGGTGAAGGCGGCACACCGAGAAGCTAGGTTTCTCCCCGGTTTTGGAGGAGGAGGATCTCAGGGCTGCACTTAATTTTGTGTTGCCTTGTTTCCTGGCTAGCTAAAGGGCTTGTCTGTGCTTGATAGCACTTGTTATTTCTCCTTTCTTGTTTGTTGGAAGAGGGGGGAAGGGAAGGTGAGGTACTTTCTATTTAAAACCAGAAGTGTTTGTCATCTCCATCCAGGTGAATTAACCCACACTGGAAGGAAGTATGACATTCACATTGCCTTTTGTAATCTGGGAAAGCTGTGGATGGATGCATGCATCATCGCAGGAATTGCTTTGTCCACTAGTACTTTCAGTGCTGTCCTGTTTTGCTTAGCTGGCCACCTTCCCCTTTCAAATTTTGTGCTCCCTACTGCAGTACGACCAAGCATTGCCCCTTTGTTTTCATGCTGACATGTGGCCAGCTGCACCCTCTCACGGTTCCAGCTTGCAGTGTGTTGTGCACCCAGAATCACCTATGTGTTAGGTGGTAGCTGCTTCGCACTGCTGTGCGTACGTGAACTGAAGTCCTGGATTTGCAGGCCCTCTTGGGTGAAGAGTATGGCTAGCTTTATCTAAACAGGGGTCATCAGACCACCTCACCTGAGAAGTACTGTTAGAGCAGAGGGACAGATGGCACGCTCAACATCTGATCCAGAGAGATGTGAAACACCAGTAAGCCCCAACAGCAGTAACGGTGAGGTTTCTGGGAGAATGTGTGTAGCCTGCTAGAAGTTGGTGGTTGCCAGACAGGCTCCTGTATGCTTGTCTGTCATGTTACTGGCCCGACTGCAAATGCTAATTGAAAGTTTGCTTTGGCTCGCCCAGCTCCTGGGTGTCTCCCGGGCCCTCCTCTGGTGGAGGGCCAAGCAGACCTGCAGTGGGAGCATAACACAGCAGTGCTCCACAGGCAATCTCTTCCAGTAACTACTAGGCTTTTGTATGTAGCTCCTCCGTATATGAAGGCTACAGGTATATTCAGTCTTCTTTTATTATTTTCTCTCCCATCTCCATTAAATCCTTATTGCAGAGACATCTGCGTCTTTCACTACAGTGAACTAGCCTTCAAGCAGGAGCTTAACTGTTTCCCTGACTAGACGCATAAGTTCTCCCCCACGGTCTCTGCAGAAAGCTTGCCTGTCCCTTCTCCTGCCTTGCTTCCCAAAACTTCTCCCTTGCTCTCCCTAAGGTGTGCAAAACACCTGGCAGTAATATGACGAGACAAATCTCACTTGGCAGCGTTCAGTGTTGATCTGCTGTGCACCTCCCTCTACCCCATCTCCCAGTATCATCGTGGAACTGCTCCAAATGCAGCTTTAAACTAGTCCTTTCACTTGTCCAAATCCCTTGCAACGGAGCCAGGGAAGTGGAAACTGTGTCTTTGAGCTTAATAAGAGGAAATTAAGTGTTGTGTACATCTGTAACGGCACAGTGAGCAAGAGTTTTTCTTCCCCTCACAGATTGTGGGCTTGAGTTTGAGGATCTTGCTATTCAGACCTTTATAGGCCATCCTGTTTTTATTAGTGTAAACCTTCCTTAGCCATCAGCTTGTGTCCAAGACCACCCGTCTCCTTAAACGGTCTCTCTGCTCCAGGAGAGCCTGTTTTTGAAAACTGTCTGTATTAGGTGTGATAAGCAGTGCTTTTCTAGTTGTGTAGCAGAGGAGCTAAGGTAGCAGGAAGAGCTAAGAGCAGTGCAGCACAAGTGATCTGATGTGATCATGGAATCTTTGTTAAAGGAGGGGTACCTATCGGGGACAACATAGGTAAAGTCGATCCTGTCTTGGACAAGGTTGCTGCTTACAAGTTTATGACCCTGCTACTTTCTGTGCTCTGCCAAGCTCTTTTGTTTCTGTGCTGGAGCTTCTTTCTGACAGTCCTGTACCTTCACATGTGCATCAGTTTCAAAAGACAGTTTAGCAGCACCAAAGTAGTTTACTGTTAGCTGACAGCAGTAAGACGTGGCAGAAGCCCTGTGGGAACTTTCTGAATGAACGTATCTCTTTGAAACATACTGTTTGTTAAAGTTATAACTGTTTATAACTACTCGCTACTTGGGGGGGAAATCCAAATTGCTGAGTAATCCCAGTTTTGGCCTGGTTTTGTAAGAAAGAGTATCTTTTCAACATAAACAAAAATTTAAAGATTACATGAGAAAAAATATGCAGGAACAAAGTTAACTGATGAGCTAACTCAATTAGTTAACTCAATTTTTTCCCCATTTTTTAAAAAGCTCTAAGATGATGACAATCCCCATGATTAAGGTGTATATAACGCTTCAGTTCTAACTCCAGAGCATGGGCTCATTGCTTTCTGAGCAGGTGTTTCACTTGACGTAAGGGAAAATATAAGCTAAACCAGCTTTCAGGTGAGACATGCCCTGGCCATGGAGTTAACTGGGACAATTAGTCCAGATGTAATCATGCTTTTACTTTCTGTGTGGGATCAGAAGAAGTTACTTGTGACTCCAGCACAGGGAAATCACCATTGATCTCAAATATTTCTCTTTCCATGCAGAGACTTTCCTTTCTCTGTTCGTGAGCCTCCCAAGTTGAAATTGTCGCACACACCCCCCAACAACAGCTGAAACTCTGGAAAAAGTGCTATTCTTAAAATTGCAGGGAAATTAGGAATGCCAGAGAAAGAAAAAGCGTATGGATTTGATTGTCTGTTTTGAGCAAGAAAAGGAATTTTTTTTGCACGAGCTTTGCAAACAGTCGAGAGCCAGGCCTTGGGGTGCTTTTTTTGCCACTAAACAGCTAGCGGGCTTTTACCTGAAGAGATGTGGAATGGTTTGTCTGACCAAAAGATGCAGGACTATGCATTCATGTCTGGAAACTTTGACATCTGTAAAATAGGATGAAGGAGGAGAACGCTGAAGCTTGATTCAGGGTGAAGTCTGACTGTGGCTGCACATTGCAGCAGATCCTTCAGGTCTAAACTACAAGCTCTGATATGACTGCAGAGGTACCCAGTGTATGTGAAGCAGCCTGAAGCAGCAATTTATAAGCCACTTCTGATAAGCAGGGGATAGGGAATAGAGAACACAGGCTGGAACACTAGAGAAAGTGTCCCAAACGCAGAAGAAAAGGGAGGGGAGCCACTAAGGTTTGTCTCTTTCTCATGTCTTTTAAGGTAGGGATTGTGGGTCATGGGATAGACACAAGCCAGAAAGATAAAAGCGGTGAATCAGATTCTACCATCCTTTTCACAGACATTTCCCAAATGTACATTCCCTAGTGCTTTGTCATGTCTGAACTTCAGATGCAATAATGGATGGGAAATTCCACTATATCCTTTGGGAAACTGTCCAACAATCCTGAGTTGACTTTTTTCCCCTCCCTAAAAGAGTAGACTAAACGATGATATAGTTTCTCTTTGTAGTCTGTAGATATGTCCACACACACCAGAGGTACTCCTCTCAACCCATGTGGTTTACAGCCTTCAAATATCTGGTGTCTTGTGTCATGTCCTAGTTATCTGTTAATCAAATTCTTACATCCCTGTGTCTTGTTAATCAATTCCTGTGATCAGCTGCAGTAAGGCCCTGTGTTGCACATACATACATGGATCTCTAAAGAGAGTCATCAGCTCCGAAATACAGGCTTTTTCCTGTTGAAATCAAAGAGATCTTTAAGACTCAGCTAGCCACTAGAAGAGGTCATGAGTATTCATCCACCACGCCGCACAAAAATTAATGGAGATTTTGATGATTTTCTTGTTCTCTGAATGCCTTCTGGTATCCCCTTTTGGGTTTGAGATAGCTAGCCATGGCCAACACTTTTCATAAGTTGCACCGCAGCTGTTACAGAGAGATCAGCATCTCTGCTCTTTGACCAAAGTCACTTTCTGGATTTGCATGTAAAACTAAAAAGACACTAGTAGTTTTATTTTGTTGTTACTTTTGTACTGCAAACTTACATCGGGTGTTTGCCTCCTCTCAGTCTTGGTATTTGTTTTCCAACTCTTATCACCCACTAAGTATGTATTTTTGGTTTTTTTCTCATCTGCATTAGTACCTGTTTTTAAAAGTCTCTTAAGCCAATTAGATCCATCATATCATTCTGTAGTAGTAATAGGTAAATGCATTTTTCTTTAGCAGGATGTGTCACTGATGGAGTCTGAAGAAACCAGTGAGGGAGGTACCACTCCCCCAGAAGCCAGCAGCACCACTGGGGAAGCTTGGGATTCTACAGCAGTCGAAAGAGAGCATCATGCCCCTCATGTATCAGCTGAAATGAACACCAGCCTGTCTGACTCTGCAAAGGGACTAGAGCTCAGCACTCCCAAGGACTGCCTTTCTGCTCCAGGGAAAGCAGCAGAGATGCTGGGCAGACCCTCTAACCCTGTGCAAAAAGTGCCAGCAGGACTGGAACAAGAGCAAGGTGATCCAGAGCCTCAAAAGGGACTCTCAGAATTGGAAGGAGAAATGCTTTTAGAGGAGGGTGGACTGGATTGTTCTCTGAAACTTAAGCAAGTAGAGCTGGTTGACCTGGAAAGCAACCAGGACTCTTCCTCTCTCACCACAGTCCAGGATGGGCCAGCCCCTGGCAACGCCATCCTGCAGGCTGTGGACCTCAGCACTGAGTTTCCTCAGTGCCAGGCAGAACTGGCTTTTCATGGCTCAGACCCTCAGGCCCAGCATCTGAAATCTCCTTTGGCTGATGCCATTTCCTCTCAGAGAGAGACACCTAAATGCTTCTTGGTATGTAAAACCATTTCAGAGGGGCATTATAAGGCTGAGCCGTTTCTGGATAAGATCTCCACGGATTCTTTGCAGGAGGTTGATACTGGTGCAGAGCAGAAGCAAAGCAGTAAAAGAGTGGCACCAGCAACTGATGAGCAACCTACCTCAGAGGAAGCAGCAGAGGACATGGCTAAACCTTACACTTCTGAAGATGCTAAGGAAAGCATAAGAGCACTCCAGGGTTCGGAAGAGAATATAGAGTCGTCTTCTTCCCATCAATTGTCTTCCACCTTAACAGATGACAGCCATGTAAGTTCACTACAAGCAGAAGGAAACATCTCAGCTGGTGAAACAAGGGATAGCAGTGTGGTCAAAGACCAGGGAACACTAATGGCTCCTAAAGAAAACTCATCCACTTCCAAATGTCTTCACCTTGAAGATGATCACAGAAAAACAGAGGGCAGACCTGCCTCTCCAGCAGAGAGTGCCTTCCAAGTAAAAGATACTGCTAAAAAAATTGAAGAAGTGAATACTTCACAGCATAAGGAACGAGCACAGGAGGAGGCAGTGTCTGAACTTCAGCCGGGAGAGGACAAGGAAG
>NW_009207557.1:20225-39465 GCF_000690835.1 Fulmarus glacialis
AAAGAGTGCAAAGAGCAGAATCTGCCAGAAGAAGGAGAATCTTTGGAGCCCAAAGATCAGAAAAACAAGGAACGAAATGAGCAGGAACGACAACTGCAGAGGGAAGAGCTCAAACTGGAGGCTCTATCATCAGCTTTCGGATCAGAGATATCTTCTGTTCCCAGGCATACTGTGGGCCTGTGTGGTTTGGAGAATGGTTTTTTGGCTGAGCAAACAGGATCAGCATTTCTTCTTGGGGAACCTATCTCTGTGGATCAGCATCCTGGTGAGGATGTACTGCTGAAAACTCATGTCACAGAAGCAGGTTCTGGATGTCAGCCACCCGCTATCAGCCCTCTGTCCTCAAATAACCTGAACCCAGTGGATGAAACTCTAATGGCACCTCCACACACATGCCATATCTCTGACCAGGCAGAAGACCTAGAAGACTCTGGCCGCTTTTCTATCGGTGGTCAGGATATTGGAGAAGCTGACTGGGATGATAGGACAAGACTGGGCAGGGAGGATGAGCACAGTGATGGGCATGGAAATGTTGTCCAGAGGTTTGATAAAAGAGATGCATCACTCCATGGAGGAGTGGCAGCACCTTCTAGCGCAGAGAACTCAGAGGTTTCTGTTTCAGCACACCTTTCCTCTGGTACCAAGAACTTGGAGCCACCTGATCCCATAGATCCTCATCCCATTACAGAAAATTTGGGAAAAGCTGAACTTCAGGACTTCATTCCAGCTTTACCCTCAGAGCTCACCTCTGTGGCTTCAACATCTGGCCTACAGCAAGAGGGTGATAGTGGAACAGCCTCTGTGATCCCTGAGGACTGTCCTGGCACCAGCCTGAACAAACTGCTAGACTCTGTAGAGAAGCCAGCCAACCAAGCTGCTTCTGTACAAGTGCGGGGCCCAACATCAGGGGAAACTGCTATTGTAAGTACTGATCCAAGGGAAGCCAACACTTCCCATGAACTCCTTACTTCTGAGGAAGGCCTTCATGAAGACCTTAGTGGCCCGTCTTCTTTCTCTGTAATATACACGAGCTGTCTTCCTTTAGAGGGGAGCCTTCCTAAGGATAGGAGGACTGTGGCTATCATTGCAGGGCCTCTGGAACCACCCCAAACACCAGGCAGGACTTCCACTCCCCTGAACCACCCAGAGACAATTCAGCAAAACCCCCCAGAAAAAAGGGCCGTTATCCAAGGAGAAGAAACGGGAGCAAATGTGGATCATGAAGCACAACAAATGCCTTTACTTGATCAGTCTGACTGCAGTTTAAACCAAAAAGAGCCTGGATCCAGAATCTCCAGTGTCCTGAGCACCCTAACTTGGCCCTCTGAAGAAGATATGGTCCTTGCCGTGAACGAGCAAGAACAACCTCTGTCCCTTGTGTCCCACTCAAGCCTACCTCTGGTGTCTGAGCCTGATGCCAAACAGCTTCCTCATCCTCCTTCCCATGTCCAAAGCCCCAGTCAAGCTCAGGCCCCTACACTTAATGCAAATCACCTTGCTCAACCTCCAGCCCTTGAAAGTTACCAGCCGCTGGCTCCTGTGCCCTACTCCAGGCCACATCTCAACTGTGGTATGGACGATGATAAGTTACTAGCCATTCACCCTACTATAAGCCATCCTCTCCGGACTGCCGCCTCTGTGTCTGATTCTAACACTGGGGCCTCTGCTTCTGATGGAGAAGATGTAGCAGAGAAAGATGACCTTGTTCCAGTAACTAGAGGGTGGGATCTCGGTGACTTAGGTACCCATGATATAGAAACTTCTGATGACTCAGGGGTCAGTTTGTTGGCCAAAAGCTTTTCTGCTGTTGGAAACGAAGCGTTGGCTGGCTGCTCTGAGACCGGCCCTGAAACAGCAGACCAGCACATGGATGTACAGTGTGGAAAATCCTCACCTGACCACCCTTCTTGGCCCTCACTGGAAGGCCTGATAACATCCACAGAGTCCAAGAGCAGAGACTCTGCACAGCCACTCCCAATGCTAGCATTCACCAATCCAATCCACTTCCTCCAGCTCAGCCCTCCATCACCACCAACCACCAGAACAACCTGCCAAGAGGAGGAGGTCTCAGGGGAGCTGCGATGGGAGCAACAGGCAGGCATCTTCGGTGTGGACACAAGGAACATCCAAGCTCCATTGGCAATCACAGAGAAAACAGAAGGTGAGAGGAGGGTCAAGCAAAGGCTGGAAGGAGAAGGAGAACACCACTTGGTATCTCAGCCAAAGGAGGAAATGCCCAGACATTCACCCTTGGAAAAATCATCAAGTTGGCCAGACAAAAAAATGATCAGGGTAGTTGCACAGGAGCCAGCAGCCAATCAAGAAAACCCAATTAAACGCCGAGTAAAAAGCAAGGACTGGCACCGTCAGGGTCTGAAGAGGATGTCAGTACCACCAGACATCTTGCAGGGTGAGTCCTCTCCTCCATTTCCCTTCCCCCACCCCCCCCCACCCCCAAACTTTTGCAGATACCAAAAACATAGTATTATATTAAATAGGCAATATGATAGACAGGCATGAGAGCTTGGCATTGCTCTTGTGCCTTTCTGGTAATACTCCTCACTCCAGCCCTGTACCTCCCTTGCTGTCCTGCCCCAAGCTCCCTCCTCCCAGCTCTCCCATAGCTCCTCTCTGCTGCCCTGTAACCAGTGCATCCTGCTTGTTCTCTTGAGTAGGGCTGCACTCTGGGGCTCAGTCCCCTCATTTCACACTAACACCTGCAACAGAGAGCTTATCTCACTTCATGCATCCCTCACCCCTCGACTTCGCATCCAGTTTCTCTTCTTGTCCCTTCTCCATGTTCAATGATCTGTCACCCTTACTCAGTAACACAGGCTATTTTTTGGCCTACCCCCAGGAATGAGTTTCATGGTGGGACTGGGTTCAGAGCTTCTGCTCATCATCTCTGCTGCCATCAGGTGGCCGTTGCGTTTTGCTGCACTTGTAGCAGCCCGTTTCCAAACAGTAAGGAAAACGCATGCGCACATACCCTCAGTAGCCCATATCTGTTACCGCATGTTTCAGTTCCAGGTTTATTTGCTACCTCCTTTTATTTTGCAACTGACACCTTTAGGTTCCAATTTGACCTTCTGAAAGAGATGATCTTCCTGAGAACATAGAATTTGAGATTACAGATAAGAATGCAAATTTGTCAGATCCAAGGTCCCAACTTGCATAGAAGCCAAATCACCGATGTCATGAATGGAAAACATGGATCTTCTGTAATGCAGCTCATTCAGACAGTACTTACTATCAAGATGCATGTCTGTTCTTTATTATGTCTTACATGATCTTTAAACATACTTGCTGCTTCTGAGCTCTTACTTAGTTTATTTTCCAAGGTCCACAACGTGCTGGATTTTTGGCACAGAGGAAAAGGTGGGGAGCGTGGAGGGGTGTAAAAGGTTTGGCAGCACTTGAATCAAGATTTATTCATGTGTTTGACCTATAAATTCTTGGTTTCAAATTCTAAAACATTCAGGGCAACAGTACTGTCTTTCCTCTGACCCGTACTTGCAGTTCAGTCTTTGGACTTTCTTCCTCCTCCTGCTTCCAATGAATTTTATGTAGAATTTCTTCATACCTTATTTAATTAAATCTCTTGCAAAACAAAAGAAAAATCCATGCTTTCCCCATTTTACATAAACAGAAGATGACTCAAGCAGCAGTTTGTGAATGCTCACATAGTACATAAATATGAGAACTGGATTACAGCATTCATTCTCAGGCCGCATCCCTTCTAAGACGCTTCACAGGAGTGACTTTGTTAGATGTCCAGCATTTCTGCCCCAGAAGTCACTGAGAGTTTTTTGGGGCTCAAGGTCCACATAAGAAAGTCTAAGACTTTCAAACATGACTAGTGACTTTGGGTCCATTGATCCTCCGATGCCTAGCCCAAGTTGCTGAAAGGGGAAAGGCAGCACCAAAAAGGGCCCACAGGCAGTGTCTTTGCTTGGGCAACTGGAGAGGGAAGCTTTTAGAGTTACTGTCATCACTGAAAGTGTCAGCCTTTATCTTTGTATGAAAAGAAAATGTGGCTATGTAACAGATGTAAAGTGTAAGTAATGTCAAGGATTATTAAAACCAGAATTTTTCTGACCCAGAAATAAAGGTCAGGAGGGCACCTGTACTCCAACCCAAGACCACCACATAGGTGGGGTATAGGTAAGTGGTATCTGTGTATCATTTGGATTGTAGCTTGACTCGAAAAACGGACTTATGTGTTTACTTTCTAATTGTCTTACATGCAGAAATTCCTTCTGTTCCTTCAGAGGAGGAAGCTCACAAGACACACAGGGAACCACCAGTCAGTTCAGAAACAGTTATATTGCGGTAAGTCTCTCAAAGGCCCCTTAGAATTTGCCCCCATCCCTGTGTAGCACTGACACTTGATGTTCTCCATTGTTCCTGAGGGACCAAAGATGACGATAAGGAGTAGAAAACTATAATAAAATGACTTAGGCCTGTGTTTCAGTCTATGCCCTCTGGGAGAGGACTCCATTGCAACAGAAGTATTCCTGTCCGTTTAGGACAGTGTTTCCGTTAAGCCAAACTTTGTTCTTTGTTAAGTAAAGCATGTGGAGCTTGAGCTTGTTGGAGAGAGAGGTCCTTGCTGTGACAGATTTGTTACGAATATTTGGATAAGCCATCTCTGGCACTGTGCTCTTCATTCACTCTTTGTTTCCAAATCCTTATTCCTGACAGAGAGAAGAAACCTGCAGACGCAATGGAGAATTTCAAACGCCGGCACTCCAAACTGATCAACTCCTGTAAGTACCTTCTGCCTGAAGTGCTGTGGCAGGCCCCTCTCCTTCATCATCTCTCACCCTTGCAGTAAGCACGAAGGAGAGGGGCTCCTGCCACATGGTGGCAAGGAGGGAGTGTTAGACAGCAATGTTCAGTGGAGGCAGTGAAACCAGGGTCCTGCAGTACACTCAGGCAGCTGGTGAGCTTTGCTTATAGCAGGTGCCTGTGGTCTAATGTATTCAGTTATCCTAATCTGAGACAGTAACAGAGTTTTCTCCAGATTGAAGCAGAGGGCGAGTAGCTGCTATAGAAAGTATAAATGTATATGTGTCTCTTCACAGCAAGATTGCTGTATCAGGAGTACAGTGATGTGGTTCTGAACAAGGCCATTCAAAGCCAGAAGAGAGTGGATTCTTTCGCAGAGGATATAGAGTCGAGTTTCCCAAGCTCCCCAAGGCTACGGAGGAAAGTGCTGTCTCCCCAGGACTCATATTTGCAACGTCTGTCAGTCTCATCTAATGCATCCCTCTGGCAGGACATCCCCATGATTCGGGGCAGCAGAATGCTACTCAATATGTCCCGTGATGAGCAGAAGCTGCAAGAGGTAATGGACAGATGTAACAAGGTAGATGGGTGGTCTGTAGTCAAGAAAGAGTCCCCAGAAGGGTGGTTAAAGTGGAGAGCAAAAATTCTGATGTGGGAGTGCAGGTGATTGAATGCAGAGGTCACCTCTACCCACGTAAGCAGTACAGGGATGTGGTACCTGTGCTTATGAAGTAGTATAGTGCTGAAGCTCAGAATTGTAGAGAAAAGGAGCACTGAAGGACGGACTCTGGACCATATCAGTAACTTTATGAAAACAGACATGGGAAAATTGGAACGAGATAAAACAAGGAATTTTGAGCATGTTCAATGCAAAAGAGAATATTATAGTAGACGACTTCCATCATTCTCGACACATAAGCTTATGTGAGATGCTAATAAAACCACAGTGAATTGTAGTTCCTGTGGTAGTGTGAGTTTACCAAATTGACCTGTGTGAGCTGCAGGGCTGAGAGGAAACAGGAAGATGTATGGGTTCAGCAAAATGGTACATAGAGAAACTGGGTAAGGAAAATGAGAGGAACTGAGAAGTGGATGGGAGGAGGACCCAGAGGAAGAGGTGAAAACAACAGCTAGGGAAACACGATGAAGGAGAAAAATGTGGGTGATGCGGATGCTGGAAAATTTATGGGAGCATGTAAAACAGGGAACCTAGTGAAAGTGGAGTTGAGGGGGAATAAAAAGTAAAATGAGAGCAGGTAGCTATTTTTCTTTTAAGTCATACCACAAGTCTGTCTTCTAGAGAAGGACAGACTGTATGTAATGGCATGCTTGCCCTTCATTCCGAAAGCCTCTCTTCTGTAATTACGCACTACTTATATCATGTACTGGGAGGTTTTCTTGCTTTGCCCCGTCTCTTCTTCGTAAGATTCCTCACAGACTTGCGTAGTCTACTGATGCTGTGCTCCCTTTTTTCATCTCTCAAGGCCAAGTTTGAGCTGATAATGTCTGAGGCTTCATACCTGCGCAGTTTAAATGTGGCAGTGGATCACTTCCAGCGATCAGCAGAGCTCCAGGCAATGCTCACCAATCAAGAGCGTCAGTGGCTTTTCTCCCGCCTTCATGATGTACGCGATGTCAGCGCCAGGTGAGATATGGCCCTTTTGCTTCCAGGACTAACACCCTCCATGAAGCTCAGACACAGCCCATCATTTCCATCAATAACATTTCTCACTCCTGTTCTGCATGTTCACTGACCTTCAGGGTAGATACACACACATAGCGCTTTGTGATTGCATACCAACACTGCCCTGAAAGGAACGTTTCCCTTTTTAGGTGACAGGGCAATGTAAATCTTGGTGTTAAGTCCCAGATATTATGGCGCAATTGTGCACAGAGCTCATGGCAGGAGATCAAAATGTTCAAAACGCTACTGTAGCCATGGCCTATTGGCTTCAACTACAACTAAACTCACCCCAAACTAAATGCAGCTCCTGCCAAATACAAGACAAAAGAAGCAGCTGCACGAGCCCTGACAAAAAAAAAAAAAGAAAAAAGAGGAAAAAAAAAAGTAAGTCACAGCCATCACTTGACAGAACCTAATGTGAATCAACTGAGCATAAGTCATAAAATGTAGACATGACCCCACATGCAAGGAATCCTGTATGTTGTAGGATTCTGTTCTGCTTTTCTCCTGCAAGGCTTGGCTATATATATCGCTAAGCTAGTAAGGTTTGCTGCTACCTTTTCCATTTCTACTGGTGGGATTATTCTGGCGATGTCTTAATTTTCAGTTGTTTCTTGACCATGCTTTTAGAAGTATGACCTCTCAGGGACAGAGGTCTTTGCCTCTGCTTCTTCCTTGCTGATATCTAGCCCTAAATTGTCATTGTACAGGCATTATGCTCTCTCTAGAAGTAAAGAGCTGTCTTGCGCTTACATGTAGGCTGTCAGGATTTTAGAGGACTGAGGCTGTTCCTGCTTTACTAAATGATACTGCTATTTTCCTCTCCTTTTATGGCACCGCCACCATGTACTGCAGTTTCCTCTTTGACTTGGAGGAGAAATTTGAGGAGGACATGTTCACCTTCCATGTGTGCGATGTGGCTCTGAAACATGCCCCTGAGTTCCGCAGGGTGTATCTACCATATGTAACAAACCAGACATACCAAGAGCAAACCTTCCAGCGGTTACTGTAAGTTTTCTTATTTGTTGCACCCTTCTCCCCCCTTACTTTGCTGCTGCACCTCGAATATTCACTCTTTCAAACAATGGGGAATGCTGCAGGTACAGGCTGTTGGCCAGTGCTCTCACTACACCCCCAGAAGAACAGGAACCTTCTTCAATTCCATGGTATTTGGGACAGCAGGACAGAGCTGCTGCAGGCTCCTCTCTATAGCATTGGAAAGGGAAAGAATAATTAATATCTGATTCTATTGCAGGCTGTTCCCTCTGTCTACTCTCTACTGAAGAGAGGAAAAAATTACTGTCCTGGATAACGGTTTTCAGACTACTAAGAACCGGAAAGTGATAATTTCAATTGAAACTTCCAACCTCAACCATTCTGTGATTCTGTAATTAAGAAAAATATGGCTGCTGTCAGTAAGCTTAAACTGACTATCCAGGAGTCTTTAAAATGGATTGAAAATCCTGGGGCCAGAGAACACTGTCGGTCTCTCTTGTTCTGGGTGGTGGAGTGGAACATCGCTTGCCCTCCTCTTCTGTACCCAATGGCACAACCAAGCATTAATCAGGCATCGCCCAGTCCTAAGCAAGGTTTCCTTGCCACTTCTGCACTGCTTCCCTTCGTAACAAACCAATTCCAGTGAAGCTACAGCCATTCCAGGAGAAGACGCTGTTCCCAACAGGCTATTCAGGCACTGTCTCTTAAGTGCTGCTGACTGGGAGAGATCTAGTCTCGCAATTGATTCCCTTCAGGGAAGGCTCAGTTCCACACAGAAAGGACCTCCAGGATATTGTCTAAGGCAACGTCTACTGGGCCTACAACCTTCTTCCCCATCTCTTCAAGGATATGGAATTGTCTATTCTAGTGGCCGTTGCCACTTTCATACCATTAGCCTCTTACCTGCTACTGCCCAGTGTGGAAAACTGGATGGCAGTGGCTGTGTCTAAGAGGGTAAGAGAGACATCAGCAGGGAAGGCAGCTGCTCTCAGGAGTAGCAAGAAAGGGGAGGCAGCTGCTTCCAGACCCTGAACACAGCCCCTGGTGCTGGACCACTCAGTGTAAGGAAAGAATACAAACCATACTGTCTTTGAGAAAGGTGCCCTACTGATAGAGGGGAATTGAAATGTAGATGTTACTTCTGGCTTTTATTCCAGAGGGCTCTGTGCAGAAAGAAGAAAGATATAATAACAGTTGTACTGCCGTCCTATAGCTGTTAGAAACCCATACTTGCTCTTCCTCAGCAGAGTGGCGTGGTTTCTTGACATCTCTTGCCCCAGGGACAAAACTTGACTGTTGGGAGTACTCCAACACTCACTGAAATCTGATATTAGGAAGACTGTTTATTTGCTCTAATGCCTGGATGTCTTTCTTTACCACTCCCACAGAAATGGAAATGCAGGGTTCCAGCAAGTCCTGGAGAGACTGGAAAGTGATCCAGTATGCCAGCGCCTCTCACTTAAATCCTTCCTCATCCTCCCCTTCCAGCGTATCACTCGACTCAAACTCCTCCTGCAGGTAACTGTTGATTCTCTGCTTTCCTACAGTTTCTCTCAAGCTGACCCTTTTTCAAGTCTGAAAGTCACATAAATATGAGCTAGCTCCAAGCACTGGGTGGAAGGACTGCATACAGCCCTTCGTGTGCATCTGTGACAAGTTTGGCAAGAAGCGCTAAAGCCACTCTGTCGCGTATATTGTGAATATGCCTTTGCAAAAACAAACTCGTTTGTCATCGTACAAATGCCTGCTGTGCATTAGACCAGCACCATGAGTTGGATATGATAGCCTGTGTGAGGCAGTGCAGTTTGTATACCAGTTAGGACTTTGTTGCAACACTATTTCAATTGTACTCCAATAAATAATTTATGCAGTCTTCTCAGAACATGTTAATTTACATTTTATTGAACCTTTTTGGCTTCCTGCTAGGAAAACAAAGCAAGGGTTCCTTGGCTGCCCTCTCTACTCTTTACCTGCAACGTTGACTAATAGGAACCTTCTAGACAGGGAACCAGCAAGTCCCTTATGAATTAATTTTGAGCTCTTTCTGTGAAATTCTTCTTTTTGATTATTTGAGCCTTTTTTTAACAGGAGAAAAGGAGTATCAGGAGTATACGCACAATTCTGTGCGTAAGGCCATTTGTGCTTCGATTAGTGATTGCTTCCTATGTCATGTAACTTGTACCTGATAGTTGATACGATTCAGATTTTCAGGGATGCCCTGTTCAATACAGCTTATCAGTGACATTCTGCATCTCAGATTTCTGGCCTTGTTATCTCCACACCTCATCACCTACCACTGCTTTAGTTTCCCTTGAGGCTGGCATCTTGGTGTCTCCTTGTTTCTCCTACCCCTCCCAGATACGTATGTCCACCTTTCCCTCTTTGCATCATGAAAAACATCTTTTCTCCTGCAGAATATCCTGAAAAGAACTCGGCCTGGGTCTGAGGAGGAAGTGCAAGCAACACAGGCCTATGATGCACTTGAAAAGGTAAGGACGTCAACCCGTTCTGCAGCCCTGCAGAAAGGGATCTGGGGGTTTTGGTTGATGGTATCCTCAATACGAGTCAACAAAGTGCCCTGGCAGCCAAAAGAGCCAACTATATCCTGGGGTGCATTAAGCACTGTATAACTAACCAGTTGAAAGAAGTGATTGTCCCACTATACTCAGCATTGGTGTGGCCTCACCTCGAGTACTGTGTGCAGTTTTGGGTTCCACAGTATAAGAAGGGTGTAAAAATACTAGAATGTGTCCAAAGGAGGGCAACAAAGGTGGTGAAAGGACTAGAGGGCAAGATTTATGAGGAGTGGCTGAGGATACTCAGTTTGTTCAGCTTAGGGGAGACTGACGGGTGACCTCATTGCTGTATACAACTTCGTCATGAGGGGCAGCACAGAGGGAGGTGCTGATCTCTTCTCTCTGGATGTAAGGGAATGGATTAAAGCTGTGTCAGGGGAAGTTCAGACTGGATATTAGGAAAAAGTTCTTCACTGACAGGATGATCAAACACTGGAACAAGCTTCCCAGGAAAGTGGTCATGGCCCAAGCCTGACGGTGTTCAAGAAGTGTTTGGACAACACTCTTAGATATATGGTTTAACTTCTAGTTTGCCCTGCGTGGAGTCAGGAGTTGGACTCGATGATCCTCGTGGGTCCCTTCCAACTCAGGATATTCTGTGATTCTCCACAGCCATGTTGCATCACACAGCTGCAGGGCACCGAAGTGGCCCAGTCCTTTTCATTGATCCTCATCCTTGTCGAGGGCCCTTGTCATTGATCCTCATGAGTAACAAATTAGTGTGTTCATGTGACTCTCCTGCACATGCAGTGGTAGCTGTGAGTAGAAAACACTAAAGCAGGAGCCAGCTGGGATGCGACTGAACCTGCACAATGATATTGAAATACTTTTTTCAGGACTCGCTCTTTCCATTCTCCTAACCACCCTTCCCCCTTGCTGTTCCTTACCTTTGTCTCTAATTAGGGATCAACTCCCACCCTAGCCCCTGCAAGAGAATTTTGCTTTAAAAAAAAAAAAAAAAGCCTGGCAAGACATTACTCTACTCTGTTGCATCCCTTCCTCTATCCTATTTATTACCGAGACCAGATTTAAAGTCTTCTGGGACAACTTGTTATCTAAAATTTGTACAGCAGCATAAGGTAGACTTATTCCTAGCTAGCTCCTGTTCTGTCTAGTGATGATTTGACCTTCTTGGAGTGTCACTCCCTTCCTTACAGTCTCTCCCCTTTTCTCCACCACAAACCTAAAGACCAGTTCAACAGGATGCATACCTCCTTAAAGCTCTTAGGACTCAGCTGTGTGCTGCACAGCTCCCAAAGCACTGTAGTCTGAGGTGGGTGGGCAAGATGTCCTAAATCCTTAGACTCCAGCTGTGTTCAAGCCAGCTTTATCTCTGTGACACTGTTAAGCAGCTGCCCTGTATGACCTCAGGCGGCTACGTAGGCAGCTTACAGGCTGAAGTACCTCTGTTTCATTGTGTCCTGTCCAGGTACTGGCAACAAGCTCTGGGTTGTGGAAGGTCGGGGCTGATGTTTATCTAATCAGCCTCCTGTGTTTACAGTGGAGCATCTAGTAAGAGCTGCTTCCAAATGACCAGCAATTCAACCTTTGTCACCTGAGACAGATGTCTCTAGTATTCCCCCCAGTATCCCAAAGTTAAAGCAATACTTATCACAGAGACTTCATCTAAAGAATACCTTCTTTAAGAAAGAAGGATGATCATTGTAGGTATTGAGAAGTTCAGTACGCTGGCCTGCAAAAATACTTTTTTTGCAGGATGCCTAAGGAATTGTCACTTACACAGACTTTAGGAGCTCCTGGGAGTAGTACTGATCCCACCAGGCAGTTCTGCTCCCACCTCACTGAGGGTCTGTTTTCCTCTGCAGCTGATCAAGGATTGCAATGAAAATGTCCAGCGCATGAAGAGCACTGAAGAGCTGATCTACCTCAGCCAGAAGATTGAATTTGAGTGCAAGGTGAGGTCGTCCATTCCTTGGGCCTTCCTCTAGCCTAATGTATTTTCTCTCTTTCCTCACAAAGTCACTTGCGCTTACTTATTGTTCTCCTTTCCAATATACATAGAACTGTTGAACCAGAGTATCATACACAGGTCAGCTCTTCATCAGTGCTTCCCTTGCCCAATCATTCCTGTCAGCCTTCAGCTGAAGGTGCCTACCATGACTTAAGCCTGTCCAGCTGGAGAGGTGAAAGTGCACTTCCTCTAGAGAAAGGGGAAAATGCAAATCCAAAACTCACGAATACTGATTTCCTTGTACATGCTTGACATAAATGTTTATTTCTGTCTTGCAGATATTCCCACTCATCTCACAGTCGAGGCGACTTGTGAAGTGTGGTGAGTTGACAGCACTGGACTTCAACACCCTGAGTCCAAAATGGAAAGTCACCACCCGTCCCATCTACCTACATCTTTTCAATGACTGTCTGCTCCTGTCTCGGCCGAAGGAGTGAGTGCTTCAACACAATTCTTGCTGCCCCTTCTAAAATACCTGTCTCTTTCTGGGTCTGTGCTTTGGTGAAAGAGTCCTTTCCCTCTGCCTGCCAGCAAGTGGCAGCATTTGTCAAGTCACTCTCCTAACCCTACATTATGTGAGTATCATGCAAGTATGTGGAATCTGATATTCCCAACTCTTAATGACAACATGTGATAATATAACAAGGTATCTTCTGGTCCCTAGTGCAACACTTCTATTCTGCCTCTCCACCTCTATAATGTGAAACACTTTAATAATAACCATTTATTCTAGTTTTACTTGATAAATAATTTCTTCCTAAATGACAGTATGAAGATTAGTGAATGTGCAAATCACTGGTTTGTCAAGAAACTAAGAGAGTTGGTTGGTTGTGCTGGGGTTTTAGGGGATGGTGGTGGTGGTTTTGTTTTTTAAGCTGTAAGCTATCAAATAAAATTCTGACAGGACAGAGCTTAGTATTTCTATCCATTTCATTAAGTCCCCTCTCTTCTCTGGCCTCCTGAGACTTCTAGCAAGAACAAAGCTTAAGGTGCCTGAAGCAGATGAAGACTCATTAAAAGCTTTTTGCTTTCCTGACATCAGAAAACAACATGGACTCACTTTGTAACCCTCATCACCTTAAAACTCACAACTTCTTTTGTTCTTCCTCTTTACCTGCAGGGGTGGACGTTTTGTTGTGTTTGATCATGCCGCTTTCTCAGATGTGCGTGGGGAGAAGTGCGAGATGAAACTGCATGGAACAAACAAAAATGTTTTCCGTCTCTTTCTACTTCAGAATTACCAGGGAAAGATTTCGTACAGAGACACAGTAAGAGCTCAAGGTTACCCTCAGTATATCCCATTACCATAGCCAGACACCTCCTAGGAGACTGATGGTTGTCCCTCAGCTACCCAAATGCTGAAATATCAAATGCAGCTGCTGAGCAGAGGACTTGAAAAACATCCTCCTGTCATAACAAGCCCCTAGTGACCCACCTTGCTCCTCTCTCATCATAGCTGCTTATATAATATTACCACGTAATGTCATACCATCAGCCTCCAAAAATGGGAGGTTTTGCCTTTTCCCATCCCCTTTCTCCACTTCCACTTTCTCTGCTTTCCCTAAATAACCCTTCCCTGACCCCTCCTGTGAGCAAACCTGCACACACACACCCCCATTCTTGTCATCAGACTTCTATTCCTCACATTGAATCCTGACACCTATCTGGTGATGTTTTCCAGCAGTGAGAAGCTGAGGTGGATCTCTGCTTTGGCTCCTCCACGAGGAGAACTGGATCTCCTGGAATGCCCTGGTGAGACTTCTCTGCTACTACACCAATGGGGGTGGTCTGGCTCAGAGGAGTTGAAGTTACTGTGAGGTGGAACATCCCAGAAAATACTCCAAGGCAGAATACTTGCCTTTTTGTAAATAAATAAGATATTCATGGCCTTTCCCTCAGTGCCAGGTTCTGCCAGTTATTTTACCTATTTTTACTCCTCATATTAGGTAGACGACCTGTAGTTTCCCTTCCAGTTCTCTGCTCTTTAGTGTTTGGGCAGTCCCTTATCCCCTGCTTCCTCTGGGGCTGATGCACACAGGTTGACTGTTGCTTTCTGGTATACCATTATGATCTTTCCTCTCCTTTAGATGCACCACAGGTTCAATGCATAAAGACTTACAAGGCTCGGGAAAATGATGAGCTGGCTTTGGAGAAAGCGGATATCATCATGGTTATGCAGTACAGCAATGATGGTGAGCAGAATGAACAATGGCTATCTTAAATTACGGGTAGGAAGTACAATCAGGCTTCAGAAGGAGCCTCTCATTCCTGATTGTTGGATTGAGAGGATGAAGAGACTCTTCATTAAGACACTTCATTAGGAAGCTGAAAGGGATTCTTTTTCTTTAATCTTAGGGCCTTCTTGGAGGGGGCGTTTTGGGAAGAAGGAAAAAATGTTTGACTTGTCTTGCTTCATGTTGTGCTTTTCCCCACGCTGCAGGATGGATGGAAGGAGTAAAACTTTCAGACCGGGAGAGAGGCTGGTTCCCCTCAGAACACGTGGAACTCATCTCCAGCAAACATGCGCGGCAGAAGAACCTGAAGGAGGAACAACGTGTGAAGAATGCCAAGCAGCAGGTCTTTTGCAAGAAATAAGACTCTACTTTGTTGGACCTGTACAGTCTCCCTGCCATGGGGAAACCATCTTTTTTCTATTGCGCCTCAGAAGAAACACCTCTGCGAAGAGCATAATACAGCACTTTGACAGAACCAGGTGCTTTTTGCCAAAGAAAGCAGGAATTCAATCAGGAAAAAATCATTCACTTCCTCTGTGTCACCAGGACTACGGCAGCAGTAGGAGGAAAAAAAGTTGCATGTATTGCTTGCTTTGTGGTAGTAGGGAGGGACTTTAATCGGTCAGAGGTCTGGGATCTGGACTTCTGAAAATATATTCCTGGTTTTGCCACTGACAAGTTGCAGGACCTTGGGCAAGTCACTACAGAATTCTGCCTCAGTTTTCCCATCTGTGAAATGGGGGTAAACTTACCTACCTCACTGGATGTTGTGAGGCTAAATTCACTAGTATTAGCATTAGCTTTGAGTTCCTGAGAAGGAAGGTGCTAAGTGCAAAGCACAATGTAATTGAGGAGAGTTTTCCATTTGAATATCCTCTTGATATCTTGATGGTGTTGATCTCCATAGTGTAATTTCCATTTAGAACAATTTATCTATTTGATCGTGCAAGTCTACTGTTTTTCAGACAGGCAAATATTTCATTGTACCTAAATTTAACTCAGTCTCAGCATACTGTTAAGAGTTCTTGACAGCATTAGAAAATCCACTTGAATTAAGCGAAGTTTTCAGAAGCTACTGGTATGATTTCCCCCACCTTAAGAGGTATCAAGCTGAAGAATCTGTTTCACAAAGGTCACCTCTCTTCTGAACAAGTGTCCCAGTAAGCCATCTGAAATAGCCCTTTTTTACTCTGCCTCCCACTCAAAGTAGAACAGTGACTTTTGACAAAGATTTTTATTACATGTTGGTACATGCTCTGTACAAAATAACCATGACTAGGCATATGCAATGAAGTGGCACTTTCCTGCTGCTCTTAATCTGATAGCTGATGTGGTATTGCATGCACCATTTTGCACACTTATAGAAAATACTGAGATATTTAGCCACTGTAGATAAAGTCAAAATATGTCAAAAACCAGAGACTTTGTTCTTTTTTAGAACTCTCTGGTTTTAAGTCCAGTTTACATGCAGTCCTGCTTTTGTGCAGAACCTGTCTATTTGAGGACATGTCTTCAACTGTAAAATACTGTTTCTGTGTTAAAGTGTTTGCCTTCAGTTCAGTCAATGCAAGATCAAGTATAAGAATCAATACACCAAAGAAAGCAACGTGTAGCCTTCTTGCATTTAATATATTTGAAGAATTAGTTATCTTCATATCTCCAGCTTTCTGTCTCTGTAACATTCTGCCTTTAATTCCCATTTACGTTGTATCTAGTATAGCTTATTACAGCCTATTTATATCAATAATTTTAGCTGGATTAAAAAAAAAGTTGCTTTTAGTCCTAATAAACTCATGCACTTATCCAGTTAAAATAAACAACTTACTTTCCTTGTGACTTATATTTGAGATGAAAACCTAAGTAATTCAGTATTTAGTGAATATATATTCAGTATTTTCATTATTTTTTCCATATAACTCTCCTTTCTAAGTGAATATTAAATACAAATAGCTATACTTAGCAGAGGCACTGAAGAAAGCTTGCTTTACCAGGCATACCCTAAGATTCTTCAGAGCATTAATCACCAGCCCTGAAGCGACTGCTGCTGCAAGTTCTGTAGTGGTGTTAGTCATCAGTATATCAAAGTAAGCTAAAGGGATGACCTACGGAAGATGGGAGTCCTGTCCACTATACCAGTAAGACAGGATGGATGCAATTATTTGATTGTCTTTTAATCTATGGTCCAGACTACAATCTGCCTACACTTTTTTTTTCCCCTAGAAGAACTGAAGCTGGTCCCTAGCTAAGAACCTCAAACTAAAATAAGTGATATAAGAAGAGTTACAATCCTCAACAAGACCCATGAACTATCTGCTTGTCCCAGGTTGTTATGAATTTATGCAATACAGAAGTCATCAGGATCAACAGTGTCTCAACCCAGGTACAGAACACTGCCATGGGATCAATTCAGTACGTGCCCACATGCCTGTCTTATGCAGGCAGTCTGAGGCATCCCATATCCATGTTCAGCTTCACCTTTGCTACTTGTGTCATGAGGAGGCAGTCCATAGATATTGCCATTCTAAATCAGAAGTCATCTTGTTAAACACTTTAAAAGTCAAGAATTCTTTACTCTTTCTACTTCTGCTCTCAAAAACAAGCAGGCATATTGTTCATTGGAGTCTCCCAAGGTAGTTTCTATGTTAAATTCCATATGTTCTTGTTAATACTCTTGTTGAGATAGGAAACTTCAAGGCCACTGTTGTTATGACTGACAGGACTTCTATACTGTTTAACTAGTTGGATCAAAGGTTAACTTCTCCCTCTCACAGGTACAGCCTTTATTTCCTGTTGTCATGTTTTTGTATGTTTAGGAACATTTAAAGGTCAGCTTATGCTTCTAAGAATAAGTGCTTATACCCTGGTTTACTTTGATTTCTTATGTTTCAGATAGGCCTCAACTTCTCACTATTTAGTTAAATTTTTAGCCCCAGCACCATCCTGCCACCAAAATCCGTAAACAAATCTGCCCTGAATTGCTTCATGCTTTTTGAAACTGATTAATATCTCCTTGGTTTGTACAAACTTAATCAAACTAGTACAATATCACTTACTCTGTCTTGATTGTGCAGTTGTATCTGCTGTGTCCTATTACAGTCTGAATTATGAGTCAGATCTCTCCCTACGTTATCTAATGTGGATAACTTGACTTCCCAGAAAATCAGTATTAAACAGAAATAGAAGCGCAGCGTTCGTCAGCCAAGTCCCTATACTTTTCTAGTAAGATCCCCAAAGAAGGTCCACAGAGTAGGAACACTGTATGAGAGATGCCAGTGTAACTTAAACAGCTGGCTGTAAACTGAAGCCATGAAGAAACCATCATCTTCCACAGGAACCTGTGGAGACTGCTACATAGCATATCTGGGCAAAAGAAATTCAGTACTTCTATACTGAAAAAAAAAAATTAAAGACAGCTTTTAGAGGGCAGTTACACTCATTTCTTTTTGTGGTAAGAACAGCAATGAAATACAAGCATGAACTACATTTTTAAAGTTTTGTTGAGAATCTGAGAAATTCACAGTTTATGTCTGAAAATCAAATGTTATGACTGTCATTTTTTCATATAAAAAAGTATAAAATATATATGTGGCTCTAAAAAAAAAAAGCCCACAGCCCTGGAGACCTATGTTGGTCCCTCCTAAAGGAAAATAAATGAAACCATTCTTCGCAGTTCTTACTCCGTTTCACAATACTAGAAAAAGCTGACATTGGGACCAGAGTTCAGTAAATAAACACAACCTTGCTCAGGATCCTCTAAAGCAGTTAGTGAGTTTTATCCTTCCGCTTTTATCTAATACTGAAGAGGTCCCATCCCCTCTAAGATCAGAGTTGTATTTTTTCAGCTGAATGCTGCCAACAAATTAAATGCCATTTTAGCCACAATAACATTCCAGCCAGCATGTCTTGCATTTGGTGGCTGAACCAGGTGCACTGTTAGATTAATTACACTGTCTCCAAAATGCTGGCACATGTTTCAGGTTACACTCATTTAACATAATGAAACTACTCTCAGGTGAAAGCACCTGAAGAAGCAGGACCTTCGATGCTCGAGCGAACCTTGAAACAAAGACAGGGCATATGGGGAAGTGCACAGTAGGAGAATGGTGCCCTGCCAGCAATGAGATGCTGAGCCAATCACCAAGATGAGGATGAAGGATGTTCTGTCCTCGTGCAGCAGAACACAATTAAGCAAACCACATTCTTCAAGCAAGCACTGTCTTTGCTGTTTGCAGACACGCAAGTTGTGCTTACAGCCAGCTGCACTTCACTTGGTGGTTAGGAAAGCTGTATACAGAGGATGCAAGACCAGAGGGCTTGTTTCTGGAACCACCACGACCTAATTTGCAACACAGGTCTCTCCATCAACTGCACGTGAGAAGAAAGTCGGAAAAGCCAGGCTTGGTTCACTCCTGCCCTTCATCTCGTGTAGACACCTGCAAGCGCACGAAGCTGGTTTAAATGTTACCTGGGCAGATGACAACACTTGCAGTAGTGTGAGATCACTAATTGCCTGGTACCACTCTGTTAAGAGCCTTGTTTTTTCTAAGAATTGTTAAGTATTGAAAGAATGCAAAATTACAGCACCTGAAAGTCAAGAAGTGCAATTTATTTCTTGCAGCCACTAGTTTATGGAGTATGGAGAATCAGAAGCACTGCTAAACAACTGCAGCCAGAGCACATGAAAAAAATGAATGCCTTCCTGCCAGCCCACAAGGAAAGATCATGAGGTTGATCTCATTCGTATTACATGATCCAATTGTGTAACATCTGGGTTTCCAAGGCATGCTATTAGCGGTATTTAAGCCCGCTCCCCACAGGAGCTCACGAAAGCACAGCCTTTCAGGTGTCCCCAGATGTGCCAGAAACTTTTCTGTACCCTACGTGCGGGGGGCAGGCTTCTCCCCCCTCGCAGACCGGCTCTCTGGCCCCCCACAGCCAGGCTGCGAGGGAGGTCAGGCGCCTTCCCGCACGGCGGCCCGCAGAAGAC